>NC_052058.2:128392437-128633681 GCF_903992535.2 Arvicola amphibius
CAATGTGGCAAACACGAGCTCACAAAGACCAAAGGGAGTAAGTAGTGTTCCTCAGCCACGGGGGGAGGGGGCGGGGGGGGGGGGGGAAACAGACACGCTGGCCAAACTGCCAGCTTCTTGGTAGAACGACACAGCTTAGGGCTTCTTGAGGATGTACGTGGTCTGGGATGGCAGCTGATCCATGTCCTAACTTCAGCTGTCCTTGCTGAGGCTCACAGTAGCATCATACCAGGTCTCCACTTCCTTGTCACAAGGGCACCTCTCATGGTTGGTAGGGGCTGTCTTGACTACAGTGTGGATGGCTTTTTACATAAGTACAGTTGCAATACCCCTGCTTCCAAGTGAGGTCTAGTCTGAAGCAATAGGAATTAGGACCTCAATTTATCTCTTGGGACACACTAACTGGTGAGCAAAAATAACCCCAGATTTCCCAAATAATCTGCAAATCAGATAAGGGGGAATCTAAGCTGATGGAGGAGGGTCATCTGTCTATGTGTTACTTTCATTGGTTAATAAAGAAACTGCCTTGGCCCTTTAATAAGACAGAAAATTAGGTAGGCAGAGTAGACAGAACAGAATTGTGGGAGAAAGAAAGCAGAGTCAGCCAGACACCTCAGGCAGATGCCTCAGGCAGACGCCATAGCTCTCCTCTCTGAGATGGATGCAGGCTAAGATCCTTCCCGGTAAGACACCACCTCGTGGTGCTACACAGATCACTAAATATGGGTTAAAGCAAGATATGAGAATTAGCCAATAATTGGCTACAGATAACGGGTCAGGCAGTGTTTAAATGAATACAATTTATGTGTTGTTATTTTGGGGCATAAGCTAGTCAGGTGGCTGGGAGCCGGGCGAATGTAGCTCACTGCTCCCATCACTACACTGAGCAATGTATCCAGTTGTATCCAGTATCACTGTGGACTGGCCCTTGGGTGACTGCTTTTATTCATAGGGCTCCCATGTTGCTCTCCAGAGCTAGAACACCAGCTTGTCTTGTCTGTGGAGACTCAGTGGTGGAGCAAACAATGACAACAGCGTGACTACCACCCAGGGTGCCATGTCCTGGGATTTGACTGAAACCAGCAGACCTTCCCTAGGGGCACAAGCTCTCTACATAAGTAACCACCCTGCCATGCCTCCAGCTGCCAGTCACTTCCCTGGCTCTAAGACCCTCTCTGGTCTTAGCCTCTTCTGTGAGAATAACACTCCTTCTGATACAGCACCGCAGATGACATGACAGAACGGGAAGTTGCGAAAGTCACGGAGGAGTCAGCGATAATGACAGCTGTGTTGTTGCCGCGGCAGAGCCCAGCCTCCCCTTTCCTGTAAAAGCATGTGGTTCGCACGCTTGTCGCTCACTGTCTATAAAAGCACCCTCAGAAATCACATGGCCTCGTCCTCCCGGCCTGCACCCAGGTGGCGGTTTGAGTGGAGCTGTTATGGTTCTTTTCGCATGCCTTTGGATTCGCAAGCGGATCTGTCACGAGTTACGGGGCAGATAAAGGGACTCTTTCATTTTTCTTGGACCCTAGGCTGTCTCCACTTGCTGTAGGTGGCACTTTTCTGTGGTCCTGGCACTTGAAGTTACTACTGAACGCCTCAGTGTGACCGACACTTGGAGACAGGTAATGAAGGACTGTGCGGGACATTGGTCCCAAGGCACACAACAGGGTGATTGTCTTCAGCATGGACAAACAGGAGACCCAGCATGTCTAGCAGGCTTTGTGTTCCATTTCCTGGCAAGGACAAGACAGAGGCATGGCTTCCACCTATCCTGGAACGGTCTATCAGTTCAGATGAGCTGCGTTGTCCCATTTGAACGAGTCAGGCTCCCTAAAGTGTGAGTATAGGCAGTGATTTCCAACTCCTGCAGGCCTGGCTGCCTTCCCTTCCCCTTGGCACCCCAGAACCAAGTCTCCCTTTTCTCCCCTCTCTGCTCTCTATATCCAGGCCCTGGGCGCTCACGGTAGGCACCTCTTGCCCAGTGCCTTCCACCAGACAGCACATTCCAGCCTCAGACTCATGTTGTCTCCCAGTTTCAGGAGGAAGCCGTCAGCCATGGTTCCACTAACACTGAGCATTAGAATAGGCTATTTCCCCTGGAGCCGGCAGCACTCTCCTGGCAGACCAGACACTCTAACCAATCCATCCCTTAGGGAGGGCACCCCAGGCTCCCAATAGAAGCTTGTGGGGACAGCGCTCTCCAGGGAACAGAGTGGTTTGCTGATGGAGAGACGGTTTGTCTATTTCCTTTGGAAACTGCCCAGGTGATACAATGTCCTTGACTGGGCTGGGGTACAAAAGGCATTAGGCAGAGACTCCAGAGGGCAATGTGCACAGTTCTGGCCACAGACTCCAGAATATGTTGTTACTGGCTACGTCCACTCCTACTTGGCAAGTGGTCTTTGGACCAGATTTTGTTTTTCAGTCTGGGCTTAATGTGCAAAGCACCCTGGGTCAGAATCAAAAGGCTGGTGTCTGGCCAGATGGCAGGGCTCACGCTTAGGAAGGAACCAGGCAGCTCTCGAGGAGCCACAGGGGTGGAGAGGACCAGTGGCGTCACCATCAAGAAGCCCAGAGCTCAGTGACAGAAGGCAGTGGTTCCCTAGTGGTAGAGTTTCCCGCCAGTGTCAAATGCCAGACTCTCACCGCTCAGCCAGCAGTCCTCCTAGGGCCACCTTTCTTTAAAAACAATATTATCAGCTTTTGGTAGCATAATTTTCAGGCAATTCTATATAAGTATGTGATTCAATGTTATTTTTACTTTCAGAGGTCACGATCAATTTTAGAATATGTTTATTACCCTCTCTTCCCCAAACCTATACCTGAGTGCTCTCAGGCCCATCTCTTTTCTCCCCAAAGTCTCCTGGTTACCCACTGATAAAAACCCCAAACCAACAGAACTAACAGCCATGGAGGCCTGGAAGGCTTTGCCAATTCCTTGCTGTGGGAACGCCCAAAGTCTCTAAAGCCTTGTGGGCCTGTTCCTCAGGTACAAACTCAGATCCCTCCAGGAAGTCCCCCTCCTTGCCTTGCATGGGGTTCAGTTGAGATAGGTGTGTGACCCCACTGCCAACAGACAGGCATGTGCAGCCAGCTCCTTGGAACCCAGCTCTTTTGAGTGTTATCAAACAAGCCCTCCCTCTGCTCAGCTCTAGCCTCAACATTCGCTGTGGGTGTCTGCTCCAGAGCTGAAGAGACACCACCACAAATCTCCAGAGGGGAGTTGTCCCTCCCCACAGTTCCTGACAAAAAGGCAAACCGATTGACCCTGGGCTGGGCTCAAAGTCATCCAGAGTGAGGCGCAGCCATGTGATGGAGTCTTGGGTGGGGATGGTCCTCGGTGAAGGCTGTCTCTGCTATGCCTCCTGTGCGGCTGTAGTCAGCCCTCCCCTTCACCAGTTCCTTCCCCTGCACAATTTCTAATGGAAACGGCGACGGCACTGGGAGTCACACTGGAACTTACCCGAGACAAGACCTGGAGTGACCAGCAATGCTTCAGCTAGCGTGAGTGATCTCAGTGACGTCATTATTATTACTTCGAGATAGGGTCACATGGATTCTAGGCTGGCTTCAAATTCACTGTGTGATTGAGTATGACCTTGAACTTCTGATTTTTCGGCTACCATCTCCCAAATGTAAGAATTATGGGAGTGCGTGCTGCTGGGCCCTTAAGAAGGCTATTAGCTGCTATCAGAGAGGGGTGCAAAACCTCTGTGGTGAGCACTGGTGTCTGCCAGGCACCATCGCCTCTCTGTGCCTCAGTTTCCTCATGTTTAAAGGAGACAAAATAGTGTCACGTTCAGGGTGCAGCTGACGAGTAACGAGTTCCCGTTCTGAGTAGTGCCTGGGGGAAGCATTAAACCATAGCGCCACCCTGCTATCCCCGAGTAGTCGGGGAAGCATAGAGCCATAGCGCCACCCTACCAACCCTGAGCAGTGAGGGCAACAGAACCATAGCGCCACCCTGCCAATCCCGAGCAACTGTCCGGGAACCTTCCCAATCACCAACCACTGCTGGCTATCTTCCTTTCACTCTCTCTCCCTTGCCTGTTTCCCAGTCTGTTATTTCTCTGACTTAAAAACTAGTCTCCTGCTTTCCACTCCCCCACCCCCAACAGATTGCAACTGCAGAAGCTAAAAACTTGAGAGCTGGGCACAACTCAGAGGTAGGACGCTTGCCTAATGCACACAAAGCCCTGGGCTCTATTCCCAGAACAGCATACCCACCAAAAAAAAAACAGTTTTTTTTTTTTTGAAAAAGTGAGCTCATTCTGTAGATCCTCCTGAAGAATGCAAATGCTCAGGAGGAAGGTGAGTCCAGCCTGAGGAAAGACCAGGGACCCGTTCCCAGGGTGACTCTGCCTGCAAGACCTAGCTTACCACATTTCTTTCTTGTTGGATGTTTCAGGCAAGATTAAAGCAATCCCAGCGAATGTCAGCGACCCCATTGCCTGGTTCCTGGAATGAAATTCCACTTCTGCCTTTGAGTTTTAGGAGCAGTGATTCCGAGGCTTCAGGGGGAATCACAGATGAAATACAAAGAGCCAGCAAAGGGAGGTGGGGCTGCCCATTATCTCCCACCTCGCCCGTGGCTGCTGACTGTGTTATCATTTGTCACAGCCTCTGCCTCTGCCTTGGAATAGCATCCGGTGTTAGGGAGTTGAATAAATATCCCGAGCAGCCCTGGGAAGGCAGCCTGGTTCAGCCACCACGAAGGAAGGTGCATTTGCATCCAGTCCCTTCCTAACCTTTTCGGTGGAATGACTGAACAAGACAGGGCAGGCTCCCCCCAACCCTCCGCTGCATAGATCAGGACGTTTGAGCCCGAACTCCTTGATATTTACAGCACCCAAAGACAGGTATGTCATCTAGGGGCTTGGAACTGCAGCCTCAGCTGATGACACAGCCCCCGGCTGAGGGGACTCTGAGCACTTGCAGGCAGGCGAGCACATGCACACACGAACAGGAGGAGTCCAAACCTCAGGAAGAGGAGGACCGAGTTGGAAGAGACTTCAAGGGTGGTCTGACCTACTTGCCCTACTCCTATTTGACAGAGGAGGCACGGACACCCAAGGTGAGGGACAGGCATGCCCCTGTATCCAAACTGACTCTTGTTTTTTTCAATCGCCAAATGCACATAGTGGCCATTTCTTTTATTGAGAACTTCATGGGAGATCCTGGGCCTGAGAGACAGCAGCTGTGTTATTCTTTTCCTGCATCCTTCCCACAACAGGCAATCCTTTTGTTTTATTGATGTGCTCCTGAACACTTAGTGGGACCATAATCCCTTACCAAATGTCCAAGAAGCTGGGATGGCCACAGAGAGCCTGGATTCCCCAAGGCACAGGCTGGGGCTGTGTAGGTCCGTACCCACTAATTCATTTATTCAACAAATTCAGCCAGCCATTGAGGCATTTGGTGACTCAGAAGTGAACAAAAACAGCCATGAAAAGAGACCGATCCAGTGGTTAAAGTGAAGGCCAGCAGACAGGTGTCTGTAGGACTTGATAGGAGGCAGACGTAAGCCCCAGCATGGGGTGGTCAGGATGACTTCCTTGTGTTAGGACCATTTACACTCAGAAAGAAGGTGGAAAATTTGTCCAGTCATGCCTGGGGCTCAGAGTGATGAATGAGAAGTGCAACCCAGGAAAAGGGGTGCCATTTGCAAAGGCCCCGAGGAGAAGCTGCTTGCCATATTTGAGGAACTCGATAGGATTAACGAGAAGTCCAAGGGACTGGTTTTGTGCTTTTGCACTTACGTGCTGTCATCGTTCAGTTCACGGGAGGACAAGGTAAGCGGACCCAGAGCCTGCCGCGGAAGGAAAGACCACTGGAGTGACTAGCAAATGAGTCAGGCGATACATACAGACCTTGATCCCAAGCTCTGTATACAGATCCCGATTCCGGTCTACAGATCAGATGAAGGCAGGAGCTACTGCAGCTCTAGAGGAGTCAATGGGATGGACTTTAATGAGACCTCTGGTCCTTGAACAGCATCATCAATACTGCCCAATAAAGAAACACCTGCCCCTCCAGCTTGCCCCTGGGGCTCTGTCAGGGGGGAATCTGTTGGTCATTTCATTGCGGATGAAATTCCAGAGCCATCCAGACTGTATCTCTTGGGCTCTATGTCAGATTGCCTGATTCGGAATCCAGACATTGTCTTCTCTTAGTTGGGTGACCTCAGGCAACTCTCTTGAGCTCTCTGTGTCCTGTTTATAAAATGAGGACAACGGTTTCCTCACTGGTGGGTTGGTCTAAGGTCTAGATGAGCCAAAATGCAAGTGCCTAGGGCCCTGGGTGAATCCTAGGAGTTTAATGGCAATATCTCTTTAATATCAGCAGTATATCATGACCTTATCATGCCCACATGCCTGTCCAGAAACCCAGCCAAGCCTTCCGCATACTTCATGCCTAAGCTCCCAGGAATTTGAGGTACCGATCCCCATTTTCTAAATGAGAAAACAGGCTCTGAGGAATTTAACAACACAGCTATTCGGTGTCTGAGGGAGGATTCCATCTTCCTCTTTCGCAGCAGCCTACCTCCAGAATCCGCTCCCCAATCAGCCACGTCTCAGCAAAACCCCCTAAAACCATGTTATTAACAACACACATGAGCTTGGCATCTACTACCTGGGGTTGGTTTGCAGATTTTTCAGTAGCTCATCTTGCCCCTGGAGAACTCTCCAGGGGACCTTCATTAGCATACAATTCTTTGGGGGAAAATGAGACAACAGCTGGCCCTGCCAATCTCCATGGCAACACTCCAGTAACTACAGACTCCAGTCAACAGGAAACATTTATATATACACACAGGCTCGATAGGTACACCTAACTGCAATATTATCCACCCGTAGACTTCCTGTTGATGAGCTGCTGTGTCAAAGCTCCCTGCTCCTTGTTGGACGCGTCAAAGACCTCAGTAAGCTGGGTCCAGGCAAGGAGAGAACATGCTGGCCCACACTGGCCCCGTATGCTTCTCTCTGCCAGTGAGGAGCCAGGCAGGCCTTGCTGTCACATGGCATGTGCCAATGATCACGTAGGCCTTGTGCTACAAAAGTTTGGGTTTAGGGCTCCCTGGCGCCATCTTGAAATTGTTAATGATGTTTGAACAAGGCAGGGGCTTTGCATGTCCACCTTGAAGTGAGCCCCATAAATCACGGCCAGTTCTGGGTGAGAAGAGGGCAGTGGAGGGATAGGTATGCCTCTGCTTCCTAGGCCACCTCCCTGTTCCTTTCCTCTCCCTCTGAGCTCTGCGGATTCCCCCGCCATTCCAGTTCAAAAGCTCCACATTGTCCAAATTCAAGGCTCTTTCCTGGTTGTGGTCTCCCACAGGCTCACATGTTTCAATACTTGGTTCCCAGTTGGTGGCACTGATTTGGAGGATTGAGGAACCTCTAGGAGGTGGAGCCTTGCTGGAAGAAGCGTATCACTGGGGAAGGGACTTGAGGATATACAGCTAAGCCCAACTTCCTGCCTGCTGATTACTGATAGAGACTGATGGGCCATCTTGTGTCTTTCACTGTGCCTCCCCTGCCATGGCGGACTGTATCCCTTCTTATACCCTGAGCCAAAGTAAACTATTTCTGCCTTGAATTTTTTTTTTTTTTTTTTTGGTCAGGCCAAGAGAAAAGTTGCTAAGATATCTCCTAAGGAATGTGGTTATGCCAATGTCACCAGAATCAAGTGTGGGCTCTCCCTGTATACAGTGGTTCCCCCTGTAGACAGTGGCTCCCCCATAGGCAGTGGCTCCCCTTGTAGACAGTGGCTTTCCCTGTAGGCTGTGGCTCTCCCTGTAGACTGTAGTGGCTTTCCCTGAAGACAGTAGCTCCCCCTGTAGACAGTGGCTCTCCCTGTAGACAGTGGCTCTCCCTATAGACAGTGGCTCTCCCTGTAGACAGTGGCTCCCCCTGTAGACAGTGGCTCCCCCTGTAGGCTGTGGCTCTCCCTGTAGACTCTAGTGGCTGCTCTGTATTAAATGGCTGCTAGGGGCCAGACTCTTCACTCTACAGTAGCGGATGTTGTATCAAATATGGGAGATGATGGGCAAGTACAGTCAGCCTCATTTCACACCTGGACACAGCGAGGCTCAGAGAGATTCAGTAACTTGTCTAAGGTCACACAGCACATTAGATACAAATCTAAGAACCTCTTTAAAGGATCTGGACTGGATCCCACCCCACTGCTCAGCCCCCCAGGCTTTTGCCATGCTTGGCTCACACCCAGAATACTCTATGACATCCAGCTTCCCTGCCTCTTGCCCCAATTTAAGTAAGAAATCCTGGGATTAGGCAATGCTGTGATTCTGTTAAGTGGATAAAACTATCTTCAGCATGGAAAAGGTCCGTCACTGCACAGAGGAGTAGATAGGAAGAGCCTGCGGACCCAAGACTGGAGAACTTTCACACTGTGACAGCAATGTGATGTCTGCTTTCTGTCCCCAAGCTCGGGGGCTGTTCTGCCTAGCTGAGGTTTAGTTCCTCTGTGCCAGCCCAGGATCCTTCCACATAATGTTGCCGGTTGTCTAGCCTGATCTAACATGCTTTAGTCAACTGCAACCAAAGGAGGCCCAGCTAGCCTAGCGTGTGCCCACCAGGGGAGCTAGAATGGGGACCAGTCAGAGGCTGAGCTTTGAGACTAGACAGACTCGGATGTGAATCATGAACTTTGCCATGTTTGATCTACAGACCAGGGCAAGCAGCTTAACCCTTTCAAAGCTCAGGTTCTTGTTCAGAGACTGGAGAAGGGATGATGCATCTCTGGGGTCTGATGAGCCCACGTGCTCACGAGGCTTCTCCCATGCTCACTGGGTAGTCGCTGAAAGCTTGCTTTGCTTCCCCTTCTTTCATTTGTGGGGGAACTGTTGTAAAGACGGGCTTGCCCTCAGTGCCACCGCATGCTTGGTTGGGCACAACACCCCGTTACTTACTCTTCCTTCCCAGCCCTAGGGTGAAAAAAATAAAACATAAAATGTCTGCCCTCGAAATAAAAACTTCAAGGACTCTTATCCCTCAAGGTAACCCACAGACGGCATAGATCAGCCTTTTTCTTTGGACCTTCCAAGAAGGGCGATTTCTCTGGGATGTGAATACGCTTAGACAGGAAGCTAGCTTCTCCGCCAGGGCAGGGACTCCGCCTTTCTGTAGTTGTCTTGAAGGAGCATTTGGTTTATTGCTGCAGCTTTGGAACCCTTGGCAGGTAGGTTCCATGTTTCTATAATGTAACAGGATTTAATCCTTGTCAGGCCTTACAAGTCACCAACAGGAGCCGAGGAAACTCACATGTGAATATGCTCACCTCCGGTTGAATGCCGGGGCTGATCTTAGGCAATCAATACCCATGATTCATTCTGCTGAGACCTGCTGAGCTTGAGATCCTGACATGCAAGGCCGAGAGTTATAATAAAATGCAATAAATGGTGGACACATATATTTTCAATCATGTGTATGGGTATGTGTGCAGGAATGCCGATGCCCATGAAAGCCTGAAGAGGGCATCAGGTCCCCTAGAGCTAGGGTTTCCGTTGCAAACTGCTCAGTGTGGGTACTGAGAATGGAATCCAGGTCCCCTGCAAGAGCAGTAGACATTGCTCAGCTATCTCTCTAGTCTCAAATGGTGGTTATTTTAGGCTATAATATCCTTTTTTACATAAAAAATGGCTATTTGGCAATTGTCACCATTTGCATCAGACAAGGAAATCACTAAAACAAGGGAGGTGACTTGTCCAGACAGCCGAGCAGTGTGTCTGGGACCCAAGACTTAGTTTTAGCCTTTCTTGCTTTTTTCAACACTATGAAACCTTGGAACCATCAGCAAAGAGAGCTACTCGTCTTTAATTATTTTCACGGAGTAGGGTGGAGTTTCATGCAGCCCAGGATGCTTTGAATTCACTATGTATCTGGGGAGGACCTTAAACTCTTGATTCCCCTTCCTCTGTCTCAGGAGCACTGGGATTATAGATACATACCACCATACTCAGCTTATGGAATGTTGAGGATGGAATCCAGGACTTTGCACATACAAGACAAATACGCTATCAGCTGAGCTAGTTTTCCAGCCCTATTACTTTTAATTTTAGCTCCAGTGACATGATCCGGCCCTTCCAGTAGTAGCCTAGGGTCAGGAGAGCTCCATTCTAAGTGTTTCATGGCTAGAATCAATCCTCATAATAACCTGACGAAATAGGTGCTATAATGGTATCTAATTTATAAGTAGGGAAAGTGAGTAAGAATATTCCCAAGCCACACAGCTAGAGACCAGAAACACTGGGATTTGAACCTAGGCACTTTGGATCCTGAGGCCATGGCTTCAATGTGAGGCTCAGTTTACATGTGGCTTCTGCCGTGAACTCTTAAATCTGAAAGGTCCCAGAAGCTCCTGGGAGGATGGAGAGCCAGCCATGGGTCACTTACAACACAATAAAGCTTAAAAAGACATAGATGCCTCCTATTCAATTTGGGGAGGGGAAGCATCATTTTTGTCTGCTGAATCCCTACACAGAGCAGCCAGGGCCACCCAAAGCACGCCACAATTAATTTCCCAGTGTGCGACATTGCCTGCGGGGAGAAGAGGCGTCAGTTCATTTCTTATTCATGAAGTCACACTGCCTAGCTTCATTTGCATGAAGCAATTTCTGTGGCTGCGGATCCACCATAAAATAAATCCATTTCTCCTCCAGGATCTGCGCCCTCCATCCGGAGAGATGAGTAAGCAGTGAACGCTGGGGGGGGGGGGGGGGGGGACACGCCCTCTGGACCATTTTAATCAGGAACTTGTCTCCAGCTAACAAGAACTTGATTTCACAGAAGTCTAAAACATCTTCGTTTCAACGTATTCAAATGGAACTCTGCTGCAAGATCTGTTTGGGGAGTGTGAGAACTCTTTTCTGCTGAGCTGAACACTAAGATTTTACACACAGTCAAGTGCACTTTCCTGGGGTGGGTGGAGGCGGGGGATATTCTAAGAAGAGAAGTCTCCTGTATCCCACTGGAGGGGTTATTGGAAATGCACATGACCCTTTGGGGGCAAAATCGTGTTCTCATGAAGCTGTCCCACCCCACCCAATTGTATTCGAACATGTAGAAGAGACTTTCCAAATGTAATTAAGACCTTGAGATAGGTGTGGTATACTGGGTTATCCCTGTGAGTCAAATCTGATTGTATGATGCCTTGGAAATAAAGAAACCTTGCTGATTCCAGGGCTAGGGAGATGACTTGGTCAATAAGTGCTTTGTCATGCAAGTCTGAGGAGCTGAATATGATCCCCAGGACCCATATGTAAACATGCTGGGTACAGCGATGTGCACTTGAATCCTAGCGGTGGGAAGGTCAACAGAAGCAGATCTCTGGGGCTGCTGACTAGCCAGTCTAGCCTACTTGGTAAGTTCCGGGACAATCCCCAAAAGAACAAAATGATGGCTCACTAGGAACCACACACAAGGCTGACCCCTGGCCTCCAGCACAGGATGAAACGTATACATGTGCAACACACAAGCATACACACATCTATGCGCCCTCCACATACATACCACACACTCATACACATACATACCTACATACACATACACACATATGCACACACACATATATATAAAACACGCATACATATACACATTAACACACATACACACGTGCACACACATACATGCACAAATACATATGCACACACACATACACAAAGCTTCCAGACTGCAGTTGGCAGAGAGCTGTGACCAGCGAGATGCCACTTTGCTGGCTTTGAAGATGGAAGAAGAACGCTTTTCATCTGTGTAACAAGCTACCTTAGACGGGGAATTGGTAGACAACAGAAATTCATTGCTTACTATTCTAGAGTCTGGGGAGTCCAAAGGACTTGTAGCCCCCGAGAGATGGTGTCTTCATGTCACATTTATCTGCGAGAGACAGAGGAGTTCCCTGGAAACTCTTTATAAGGTCACTGATCTCATTCATGATAGGCAGTACTCATGGCACAATCAGAGCTTGTTAACTCTATCACTTTGGGCACCAGGTTTCCATTTATGAATTGGGGAGGGGAACACAAATATGAAGACCATGGCAGGATCATGACTTGAGGCAGATGGGCAGCCCCTGGAAGCTGAAAATGTCCAAGAAATAAATTGGTCCCATAGCCTCCAGAAAGGACCTCTCTCCTTACACCCCGATTTCAGCCCAAGATGCCCTTCAGACCTCTGACCTACATATCCCCATGGTGATCCTTATGTCATTTTAAGCTCCAAGTCTGTGCCATTTATTTTTTTGCAGCAGGAAGGAAATGAGCACGTCTCGTCTGCCCTTCCTGTGCACCAACTCACTGGGAGGACCAGGGTGGGCCAGACAATCTGTCAGCAGCTTTCAGCAAATCCTAGCCTGCAGCATGGGTACAACTGTCACAGGCACCAAACTCTGCACAAGAGACACAGCCCAGCAGGGGCAGCTGGACTCTTAAGGTCACAATCACAATTCTGTGCATGTGGGGGTGGGTGGGGGGTGCACCCGTGTGCATGTGGAGACCAGAGATTGACAGTAAGCGTGCTCTATCCCACTCCACCTCATTCTCTGAGATAGTTTCTTACTGAACTTAGAGGCCACTGATTCAGTAAAACTAGCTTGTCCGAGAGCCCCGGAATGCTGTCTGTCTGCATCCTCAGCATTAGGAAGACATTAAGAGCATGGCGCTTGCTCCTGGCTTTTGACATGGGTGCTGGGAATCATGCCTAGGTAGCCACCACTTTATTGACGGAGTTCTCTCTCCAGTCCCGGGTCACGATTCCTAACTAACATTTAAGAAATTAACGCATACTCTATCTCAGCACATACATACACACCTTGCACACACTTTCTGTGGTCCAAGGGAAGAAGGAAAGAAGAAATGATGGAAAGTGCCTCATCACTCCTCGGGCTTCGTTTCAAGCTTCCTCCCAGACAGTAATTGCAGCTGATGATATCAGCGGTTCCTTGTCATAATAATCCCAGGGACAAACTGCCCTGAAGCCCTCAGCTGAGAGCAGCAAGCATTTCTTTTGCTCATGCACCTGTAAGTATGTAATTAGGATAGGCTTGGCTGGGTGGAGCTTCCTGGGGCTCTGATCGTGCATGACCAGTGAGAAGATGACAGACAGGTCTCTGACCTCTGCCCACCACACCAGCTCGGCATTCTCCTGTGGCCGTGGGCAGCGTCAGCGAGACATGTAGGGGTGTGTGAGACCTTCTGAAGCCTCTAGTGCAAATCAAGTCTCCTTAAAACACCACTGGCTAAAACACGGCACTTGGCCAGACTCAGGACCAAGTGAGTCTTTGGTGGATGTAAAGGTGAAGCAGTGGCTACAGGGGACGACTGTGAGAATGAATGCGTGAGAATGTGAGAGCATGTGAGTGTGCACACAAATTGTGTGAGGGTGCATTTGTGAATATAGGTGCTGTGTGTGTGTGTGTGTGTGTGTGTGTGTGTGTGTGTGTAGAAGAGGGTTATCGCGACAGCTAATCCAGTACCAAAAAGTAAAACATAAGAAACCAGAGCATCTCATCTGGACGTTTGGCTAAGCACCTACTGGATGCCTGGATTTCATCCAGGGTGCATGGAGTCAACCATTCCCCACCCTGCACAGAAAACCACCTCTAACAGGATGTCTGCAGTGAGTGCTTCGGGGCTATTCTCCTCCAATGGGGCAGATTTCAGTCTGTTAAGGAGACACCAGCAAGTCATACGGGACATCCGCTGCACACAGAAACTCTGCCCCGTAGTGAGCATAATGCACAGCCCCTTCTAATGTACAGCAGAGCTGTGGCCCAGCAGGACTCAGCTGTGTGCGTGTCTGGTCCAGCGCCATTTCTCTCACATCAGAACTCGTGCGTTCCCCAGCACCAGATCGCATTTATTCTCGGATTCATCGGGTGTTTCCAGGTCTCCTATGTGCCGGGCAGAGCTCACATCTTAGAAATGATTCATGAAATCTCTGGGTCAGCATCCATCATGCTCACCAGTTCCTCATGCCCTCTGACCTTTGCCCTGGCATGAGGTCAGTACGGTTGATGACACTAACGAGCTCCTTTAAACAATGCAGGCAACAATGGCCTCCCACCTCCTGGGCCTCTTCATCTTCATTACTGCAGCCTCTGTTTCGCTTCAGCCGTGGGTTCCCCGGCCTTTTACTTACCTTTACAGAGGTTCCATGCCATTAGCTGCTCACTCTTCTGGCCAATTACTTGAGGTTAGCACTCCTGCATGCAGCACCCTCCCCAGATGCTGAGACAGCTGACCTGCCAAAGGTGCTGGCTCTGCCCCCTAAGAAGCGAAGTGAGCCAGAGGAGACAAGAGCCGGACAGCTGGCTGTGTTGCTCACGTGAAAGGAATGAACCCCAGACAGATGTTGACTGTGGATTTATTTCAACAAATCATACTTGAACATGACGAGAGGTTAAACTAATGGTTTAATGGTGGCACCTCGCTGTGAGGGAGGGCAAACCTTAAGGAAGCTACTTTAATAATATGGCTGTCACCTAAGGGATGGAACCTCCAGCAACCTGGTGCATATGCTGGGCCCAGATTCTGAGCTGCCGGGGAGCAAAAACCCTGGCTCGCTCCAGCAGCATTCAAGTGAGGCAGTGCACAGGTAGTAAGATGGGGAGATGAGGAAATTAGTGGCACAAACGAGGGGATGAACTAGTCGAATAAATCAAGGAATCTCTGTTGCTTTGTTTGTTTACCAGGTGGGGACAAGAAGGACGCAGTTATCAAGTTCGTTGGCCATGCCTGTATTTTCTAATTTGGATCTAATTGTGTACTCTTCTTGACTTTGCCTGATCATCCTCTCTTTATAGAAAAAGACATTACAACATGGAAAAATTGCTTAGGGCATCAATCTAAAAGCCAGGGTTCAAACCAAAGGCTTCCAATTCCCTGAGACCAGTGAGCTCCCACTTTTGGAGAAAATGTCCTTGTCTGACAGTGCAGACACTGAGGTGGGAAGAAGGGTGATATAGCCATATGAGTGGGACTTTGTGTGAACAGGACAGTGAGCTGGGTACAGCTGTCTGTTCTCTGAGGGAGCCACCAGGTGAATGGGAGCATGAGTGGCCCAGGGAGCCACTAGATAGTGTCTAAGCTCAGCTCTGAAGTACGACCTAGGGATTCCATGGCCTCTGGCGGGAGCTGATCACATCTAGCTCAGAACATGCAACTCTGATCTCCTTTTCTGGCAGGATCTGCTGCTCCAGCCTGGGTGCTGCTCAGAGCTTCAGACTCACAGACCTCCAGACTCAGTAACTCACAGAGCAGAAGGTATTCTTGAGGATTTTCCCCCTAATGATGCTTAGCATGCTAGAACATGGTGGGGCGAGCCCAGACATTCTGAAAGAAAGTCAGGTCACAAGTTCAGGTGACAGGCTCACTTTTTGGTTTGAAAAAATGTGTGCATCTCCTCCCTGTGATTAGTGATGGCTGAAAGCTCGGGTCTGTGTGAACCTTAAGCCAAGGGTGCAGCTTTTCTAACCACGGAAAAGGAAAGAGAAACTATCAAAGCAGGAAACTTCCTTGGGGAGTCAGAGGCTTGTGAAAAGCCATGGGAGCCAGGCAGTGGTGGCACACGCCTTTAATCCCAGCACTTGAGAGGCAGAGGCAGGCAGATCTCTGTGAGTTTGAGGCCAGCCTGGTCTACAGAGGGAGTTACAGGACAGCCAGAGCTGTTATTATACAGAGAAACTCTGTCTTGAAAAAACAAACAATAACAACAAAAAACACCACACACATACACACATCAAAAAAGAAAAAAGAACGGAAAGAAAAACAAAGGAGAAAAAGAAACTCATCAGAACCCTCCAGGGAGGTTCCCATGCACCACGGGAGGAGGCCACTTTCTCCATTACATTCTGATGCCTTCTGTCTCTGTGTGGAGACAGAGGCTTTGATGTAGGGAGAGAAAGTGCCTTCTGTATACTGATATCACATGTAGTATTTATGTAGCACTCACTGGATGCAGATCTGGGCTACTTCATACATCATAGAAGTCAATTTAGTCCTCATTAGCGCTGTCCTTGTACAGAGGCAGGAGGAAGCACAGAGAGGTGCAGAAACTTGCTCAACGATGAACAGCCAGCATGCAGTAAGCTCGGGCTCCTGTCTACACTACACGCTGGGTACTCACTGGAATGAGCCAAAAACGTATTTCCCAGCAGCTGGCAAGGTGGTTGTTATCTCTTTCTGCTTTACAGGTGGGTGGTCTGAGACACAGAAAGATGAAGTGACATATCCAAGCACAAGCGGGGAAGTCTTGAGTGAACCCCAATTTAGATTAATCATCTCAATGAGACAAGGAAAGCAGCTTTCCCTGATGGAGGGGCTCCTGGTTAAGTTGAGACCGCCACAGACAGGATCCAGGAGAGACGGTTGATCCAGGGGTGTGACGCTCAGCCCACAGAGGCCCGTGGCATTCCAGAGCGGCTGACTCAGACAGGCTCCATCCAATGGAGACTGAGCCTTTGAGGTTGAGAGGCCTTGGCGCATCCTCTGGCTGAACTACACCTTCGTGTGCCTTGCCTTTGCTCCTGATGACCAAGCTCACTCTTGGCACCCTCTTCCCTGTGCCCTAGCATTGAGACACCCCCCCCTCCCACAGTGATCAAGGAATGACTTATGGACTTTGCATCATGTCTGGCAAGCTTGGCACAGAAGCAATAACTGTTGCTTGCTTTAGGGATGGAGTGGGAGGCCAGGCAGCGAGCAGAGAGACGCTGGAGAGATGCTGGCTTCCTCAGCCTCCCTCCACGGTGGCCCGGCACCCACTCCCATGCACGTGGACAATGCACGAATACACTTGCCTGCCAACCCTGACCTCCCCCCTTCTTACTGTAATGAGGGTGGTGAACGGGGTCTGGCTCTGCAGCATACCTGCCTGAAAGAGAGAATACCTGCTTACCCCTGTGACGGTACCAAAGCGTTGCCAGCATTATTCTGGTGGACCTCCCCATCACTACACACTTTGCCAAATCAGGCTGACCTCTTGCTCTCTGGAGCCCTTGCTCAGTCCGTTCATACATCCCTAACTTGCAAAGGGTTCAGGGGATGGCGAGGCTGTGCGTGCAGCGTGGCTCACACTAACTTCCCAGAGGCTCTGCTTTTCCACCTATCACCATCAACATGCTGCCTCCCCTTCCGTGTGTTCCCAGTATTGACTTGGCCCTGACTCCTCTGCAGAAAAGAAGCACATTATGGACTAGGAGGGTTGAGCTTTCTGGGGAGGCCTCAGCCCTTGGGGGGTGATTCAGCAGGTGTTCTCAGTTTAGGATAGGACTGGCAGCTGAACACAGGTGGGACTGAGGGCCTAGGGGGATGTTGATCTTGGAGTTGACCCTGGAGCCGAGATCTCTGCTTCACAAGCTCCATGGAGTTGGGCTTCAGTTTTCTCTCCGTGAAATGGGAAGAACAGCGAAGCTTGTCTTCCTGGATTATTGGAAACATGTAATTTGATTATAACAAAGGTATCATTCTGGGCTTAGTACTTATATGGAGCAGACTTCCATAGATGGATAATACATTTAAAATCACAAGTATACACAGTCGTATCCAGTCCCATGGAAACCAAAGATTCCTACTCAAGCCAAGCCTCCTATGCATTTTCCAGGTGCCTTCTGATAGTATCTCCAGGGCCACGCTAAGGGTGACGAGTAAAGGCTGCATGTACCTGACGATTTACCATGTTCTGCGTCTGCTCTAGTGCTCTCACCTGGATTACAGCATTCAGACTTCATGTTAACCTCCTTCCCGCATGAGGCTCTCACCCTGTCTCACGGGTGGGAAGAAAGAGTTTCCGATAGATGAGATAATCTATTCAGTTCCGGTTGGGGCCGAATCCTAACTTTCTGTTTCTGGAATGTCTTAGCCCTCCTCACATATTTGATAGGAGACAGCAACATGGTGACCATGCCACTTGAGGTCTGTTACAGAGAGGTGACATCATGGCCATTCCTGGTCTCCCTGAGCAACAATTATGCGTCAGGGTTGGCTCTCCCAAGAATTTGTTCCTTCCTGCAGAGCCTTCTGTGGTCTGAGCCCACAGTTCAGAAGCCCTCTCCTCCACAGGCCCAGGTAGTCCCCTGGTCCTTGGCTCTTGTAACAGCCCGTGGCTACCTCTGTTCCTGTCTGTCTAGTGCAGATGCCAGGAGGTAGAAATTACCCAGGGTACTGTGGGGGTGTACCAGGGCAGTGGTGATCTGATTTGTCCCCTGCAAGTCTCTCAATAGTCATCTATCTGTGCACGCCGCAGCTGCTGCAGGTCCCATGGCCGAGGTCCCACGAAGGCCATCTGCTCTGCCCTCACTCATCCCTAATGCACCTGCAGAAGGCACAATCGCATAGTGGGCAGTACAAGGAGGAGATCCAGACAGGAAAGACAGACAGACAAAGCACAGAGCAGCTGTGGTCTGGGCCTCTGGATTCCCTCCTCTAATCTGAGCTCCTGCAGCCAGTAGGGGAGAGATGCCACGATTTACATGACAAGGGCCGAAAGGAAGGAATTATGGCGAATCAGTTCTGTGGGAAGAGATAAAGCCCCTTGTTTAATGTATGCCCTGAAAGGTGGAAATTCAATTCTCGCAACGTCGGTTGACGCTGATGAAGACTGACATTCATTATTAGTATCATGATTTTCCCTTCCCTTCTTGAACCTGAGGAACACACAGCCCATAAGGACAGGGTTGTTGAACACCACTGTAAACAGGCTGCCGAATAAAGCCAGGGCTGTGGGAGCTGCCAGGGATGCACCTGCCAGTTACTCTGGCTAGAGATAGCAAAGGCACACTGTTCAGTATTACCTCTTAAAGCTCCAGGGAGTCCTTATCTGGTCCTTGTCAGTCACACCAAAGTTTTACATCCTTTGACCCATTAACTTTCCTCTCTAAATTTGTCTCCTTGAGCAATGTCCCACTTGCCTTGAAGATGCCTCAAGAGAAAGGGAAGCCCTTGTTTAGTAGGTGACCGACATTGTATCTCCTTCTCTAGAGCTTGACAGTCCATTTTGGTGACTTAAAGCCTCTAAGAATCACATAGGAAGAAACCAGCTGACTGGCTTAATTAACTTTGGGTTTCCTTAGGTAAGAATCAGCAACCTTTTCTTGTTCTTTTTGATACACCGTCTTGCTCAGGCTGGACCCAAAATCTTAATTCCCCTGTCTCAGCCTCCCAAAGGCTGAGATTACAGGCATGCACCTCCACATGGGACAGGCCACCTCGTCCTGTCTAGGGCCAGATAGTAAAACCTTCAACTTAGTGGGCTGTCTTTTGCATACTCTATTGTTGCAGCACAAAGGCAGTCACACATGTTATGTACATTGCCCACCTTCCAATAAAGCTTTATTTAAAGGAACAGTGAATCAACCACAGTTTTCCAGTCTTTGCCCTAGACCACACCCACCCTGGCCACAGTCTTCACTTTATGGGGGACCAGCACACAGGCTAATCAGCAGAGCAAGGTCTCCCAAAGGTCGGTCATGGTGTGAGTCTGAAGGGTGGGAAGGCCTTGCTACTGATATCACAGGAGAGCTCTCTGGCCAAGCCTCTCTCAGCTTTTCTAGACACTCATCACTAACTTCCCGTCAGAGTTTATTCTCCTAACCTCTCTGTCACTGAAGTTTGTTTAACCTTCTTTCAGTGTGGGTAATGATGCCCAAGACAGTGACTGGGACGCTCAATTCTCAGTCACCCTCCAGACTCACCCCCAGCCAGTCAGCCAGAGGGACCTGGTATAAACGTCCACCCTGGTTCAAAAAGCTGAGATCTTGGCACCTAGAAGTGTGCCGAGACTGTGAACCTTCATTGTGAATAAAAACTCTCTCAGATGCCCAGCAAGCGTCCTTCCTAGTTACTTCATACAGGGGAGCCTTGTTTCTAAGGTAGACATTGCATTTGTCTTGGAATTTATGACCTGACGGGAAAAGGGAGCTAGTCTTGAGACAGGGGAGCAGAGTTGGTAACAACTCCAGAGGCTGCAGGAGTTAAGAGCATGGGAGAAACATGCACACACAGACATGTTCATGTACACACAGACTCAACCATAGGAGTTAGGGTCAAGGGCAAAATCAAGGCCTTTCATCTTGACTGGCCAAAGGCTTGATTGGGCAATGCTTCTGTGTACTTATTTTTGTAGGCCACTTAAAGTGCAGTCACTCAGTGAGTGTCCATAGGCTGACTGTAACCTTTGATAAACTGATAAACGAGATTATGTACCCCCTCTTCCTTTGTCTTTGCTTTGTTTTGCTAATCTCTCATTGTTTTTCTGATCAAACTCTGGGCTGGGATGCTCTGTATGTTGCTTTGATATTATCTCCGACTGGCCCTTCCCCTTACTGTCCTTCACACTAAAAACTCTCAACTGGGGCTGAGAAGATGGCTCCATGGATGAAGTGCTCACTGCACAAGTGTAAGAACTGAGTTAGAATTCTCAGAGCCAGGTAAATCTAGGGATGGTAGCAAGGATTGCAATCTTAGTACTCCTACAGAAGGCAGGGACAGGAGTTCATGGACCAACTAACCACATGCATCTCGCACAGCAGCAAATACAATGGACCCTACCTCAAACAAGGTAGAAGGTGAGAACTGACACAGGCAGGTGTCCACAGACTTATAAATGCACACCAACACACACACACACACACACAGAGAGAGTCACAGACAGACACACATGTAGAGACACAGACACACACATAGACACACACACACACACACACACACAGAGAGTCACAGACAGACATACAGTCACAGACAGACACACACGTAGAGACACAGACACACACATTGAGACACACACACAGAGGCACACAGATACAGACATACACATACACACACACGCACACACACAGAGAGAGAGAGAGAGTCACAGACAGACACACAGTCACAGACAGACACACACGTAGAGACACAGACACACACATTGAGACACACACACACAGAGGCACACAGATACAGACATACACATACACACACATACTGACACACAGACATACAGACACACGCCCATACTCCATCAGCCATTCTAGCTATGGGTCTGCCTGCCCCCTTACCCTGAGAATCCGGACTCTCCTTGGCCCTGTGGATATGGAGGATGCTTGCTCAATATCCTCTACCCCTTTCTACTCACCTTCTTTGATTGACCCAAGACATCTTCTGCCTGATTCTTCCTCTTATTTATGGCACATAGAAGATTGCCCTTCAGGGTTCTCTAAGGTCTGAGCATCATCTAGGATACTTTCTCAGAAGGCTCCTTGCTTAGAGAGATCAGTGCTGACTTATTCCTGATGCTTGCTACCTGGTGTTTGTACTGATTTGTGGCTGAAGCTTAGCAAAACCCTGGAACAGGAAAGACACCGATGTGCTGAAGGCTGCACATGGCATAAAAGCTCAGCATCAAAATCTCAGTCTTAGTTCTCTTCTTGTTACATAGTGTCATACAAGACTCTCGGGCCCTCTGAGCTTCTGAGTTCTCATAAGGGAGATGCAGGTGTACTGGCCTGGCTTTCCCTTGCCTGGGAAATGGCCATGAGAGAGTCCTGAGATGACAGGCTCAAAGAGAAGCCCAGACTGACCCTCAGGCACCACATGAAAAATGACTTCTTGGAGCCACCGGGTGTCAGAACCTCTGTGGGATTCCAAAGGAAGGGAATTTCAAAGTACATTGCTGATGTTAAAGATGAGAAAACAGACTTGCAGTGAATTGACGTGGCCAAGGCCGTGTAAACCCAGTTTTCTGTCCTGACTGTGAAGTTCAATCTTCTGTTCTGCCATGAGACGGGCATTTTATTATTTATAGGACTGGTAGCAAGGCACCATCCCCACCCAACAATTTCTTTTTGATCAGCCGTTTGAATGTGCAAGATATAATAAATAATATAAGGGGAATGGATGCAGCTCCAGGCCCTCTAGGAGGCTTTGGTGCAATGCAAGCAAGAATCACTGGAGGAGACAGACGCAAAAGGACCACAAACAAGAGAGACCCCCCATAGTAACGCCCTCATTGCTGTTCCCTGGCCAGTAGGGATGGGCTTTGTCTGAGCACCTGGCTCGCCTTAGAATGTCCTTTGATATTTTTAGCCAAGGTGACCATTTCACTGAAACCCATGACTGGCTATATTGATCATTATGACCTAATTCGAGGCCAAAAGATGGCCCAAAATGCAATGTGATGGGGGGGGGGGGAGGGATAGTCTTTCTCCTTCAAGCATCCCCTGATTTCACAGAGGGTTTTGAAGTGGTAAAGCCAAAAAGGGGATGGAAGAAAGAAATGATATAGAAAGGTAGCAGCCCATTGGCATTGCTGGGTCTGACAAGATGTCCTGACCCAGGGGTAAGGACTGGGAGAGTCACCCTGGGCACCGGTGCTTCATGTTCGACAGGAACTTGACTGTGACCCCAGATTCCTTATATCTCAGCCATAAAACCTTCGTGCCCCAGGAAAGAGGCTTTCCTTATTAAGTTCATGGTAGCTAATATGCCCTGCAGAAATAGGATCATTTGAGATCCTAGCTGTGTTTCCTGTTCACAAATAAGGACTCTGGGCACAAAGCAGTAAGCTGGGAGGCATGTTAACTAAGATTGGCGGATGAAGCGGTGAGACCCGCAGAAGCCTGGTCCCTGGAAACATGGATACCTATAGGAATAAATACCCATGGAAACCTAGAGACTGACAGAAAGGGAAGGGAGGGACAAAGGGAAAAGTGAAGGGAAGGGGAGTAGGGGAGAGAGGGAAGGGAAGTGGAGGGGAGGGAAGAAGAGACGAGTGGTGTGCTAAGGAGAGGAGAGAAAGGAAGGAAGGGAAGGAAAAACAGGAAAAGGGGAAGTTAGAGGGAAGGGCAGGGCTTACATCTTCCATTACAAGTGCTGTGTGTGTGTGTGTGCAGTGGTACTTTTGGCCATAAAGTAAACAACAGCATAAGAGTGTTATTCTCTTAACGGAGAGAGCAACTGGCACTCCGCCTCAGGCAGCAATCTGGAGTGTCCAGACCAGACCCGGGCTAGCAGGCGTGCTTTTGGAAGGGGCAGCCTCCTCTTGGCTCACTCTATGTGAGCGCACTCATTGAATGCAGCTAGCGTGTTTATTTCTCAAGAGAAGCAGACCACGCAGATGTGATGGCCAGCCTCTCGGAGAGCCGTTCTGTTTTAGGACTGGATTTTACCCATGTGCCTCCTACCATCTCTGGACTACAACTTTTCTCTCCTTCTCCCAACCCTTTGGGCCTTTCTTCTCCGTGGCCGGTCGGCAGGGGGCAGAGGTTTCCCCAGGGCAGCCTGCTTTACTTTGAGGGATTCCCCACAGGGATAAATGGGGACAACAGGGCTTCACAAACAGCAGTTCTTGACATAAATATTGCCAGGCTCAGGCTAATGTGATATCATGGGTCCGTAATCCAAACAAAATAGACCATTGTCCTGTGATTATTTCTGCACCGGACAAAAGCCTGTGAAGACTTGGCTTTCCATTTTTTTAACCTCTGTATTTATGGGCCATGTTAATTTAATTCAGCAGACCCGCCTTTGCCGCCTCAAAAGCTGCCTTTATTTGCATTGCATGATCGACACTCCCCCCCCCCCCCCCCCCCCCCCCCCCCGCCTTGCTGGTCTGCTGCTTTTCACTGAGAAGGGAAGCTTTGTCTTCTCAGTCCTAAGAAAGGAGAGCAGAGAAAACCACCCCAGACCCTTTGACTTGTCACAAAACCTCCCCAGCAGGTTCACAAGCTCACCGCTCACATCCCAGAAGCACAAACCTAATCCCAGAACACCCAGAGTGGTCCAGGACAGACCCCTCCCCTCATCCTGGAACCCAGACCTCCCTTCTCTGTGCTAACCCTGGGCTCAGCGTGCTGCTCCTAGAGCTCCCAGCCTGGCCTGCAGAGGCAGGTGCTCATTTGCTGGCATGTGTCTGAGAAGACTACAAGGCTGTGTCTTCTGGAAGCAGGTATTCTCTAAGACACCACCTTCCCCAGTTCAAGAGCAGCGCTGGGCTAGCAACTTTGTCCGCTTTACCTCCTGTATCCCTTGTGACATGTGGGACGAAATTTGGATCTGTCTTTTCAGTGACGGAGAAACTGGGGTTCAGAGGCAGAGGATTTACCTGAGGCCTCAAGCTCTCTGGAAATGGCAATGAAGGTTCTCTCTGGAGATCGAAGCTTAGGAGATGACTTTGATGTTCAGTCTCAAGAGTGACAACGGATTTCTAGCTGTACTGTGCAAATTGTCTAGGAATAGGATGTAGCTCAGCGGTGGAATGCGCGCCTAGCACCATGCCTTGGTACCATACCCAGCACCACAAACAATGGCAGCAACAACTCAACACAATAAGGCTGAGATGCCCTGGCTCACGTCCCAGCTTCTATCATTTTGCCAAGTGTTTAAGTGTTTACCAGCTGTGCGTTTCCCATGGCTACACACACACACACACACACACACACACACACACACACACACACACACACACACGGTATGTTTTGTTTTGTTTTTTTGTAAAATGTCTACTACAGTCTGTCGCAATTTGCATTTTTACCCTTTATAACCTCTGGTGGGACACAGAACTTATCCAGTCTAGGTTGGTGTCACCTTAGCTCAGCTGGAGTTCAGTTTTTCATGCTCGTGAGCCCAGCCAGGCTTCAGTGCAGGGTGGAGCTCTTGCTCAGCAAGGCACATTAGCAAGCCCTTTCCTCAGAGCAGATATGAGAAACACGCAAGTGAGTGGGACTGCGCGTGTCCTCATCCTTTACCTCTGCTATCCCTACAGCCTCCCTTTCTTGGTGAGGGCTCCCTGCAGTGCTCTGACACAGACTATGGGCAGCTTACTGGAGTGTGCTGTAGGAACTGGTGTGTAAAACATGGGGTAGAGAGCACTAGCCTAACCTAGGCACAGAGAGGTGTATGAGGCCAGGAAAGGAGAGTTTTCTAATCCACTGGGGAGAAAAAGAGAAAGCATGGGCCTCTGGAGGCTGAAGGCAGAGCTTCTAAGGCCTTCCATATCTCTCACCCCACCCTGTCCACCCTCAGGATGGATGGGAGAATTACAACTACACCCAAAGAGATGGCTGCTCCATCACTCCTTGTCACTTGGAGCCTTGCCTGGGCTTCCTTTTGACTCACATCCCCTCATAGACATCTTTGAGGCTAAAATTGGAACTAAGGAAGTAGCCACCAATTTGGGGGGAGGCAGTGGGATTTTGGAAAGGACTTGGGATTGCAGTTACCTGAAGATTGCTCCTACACATTTGGGAAAGATAACTCCAAGTTTATAAGTAGGTTTCGCCTGCCGTGTCACAAAGCAGAGAGATCACACAACTGATTTATCTAATTCTCAGAGGGATTTATGACAATTCTATGCACTAGACTGGCCATACCCTCATTTTTGACAGTCCCGTTGTGTAACAGGTTTAATGCCTAACATATGGGAACTCGGACCTCAGCTCTTTATCTCCAAAATATATATCATGTGTGATCTGTCTTTTATGCAGCCCCATTTGTACTGCAATTTCCCCTTCCAAAATGCAGAGGACAAAACATGGCCTAAAATAAAATAAGATCAGCAAAAGCTGGGCCACACAGTACCAACAGCCACAGCTTTGAAAATCTGAGGGTTCTTAGGGCTCTCTCAAGACTTGCCCATATGCTCTAGATAGCTTTATCAACATAAGATGCTGATCCCAGCAAGGCAGCCAGAGCCTTTTCTGTTCCGTAGATTTGCTACAGGGTGCTTCAGGGGAGCATGGTGCTTCCGGGACATCTCTGAACACACTGGGCAGTGGACAGGGGAGCATGGTGCTTCCCGGATGTCTCTGAACACGCTGGGCAGTGGACAGGGGAGCATGGTTTCTCCGGGACGTCTCTGAACACGCTGGGCAGTAGTTACCTTCACTTAGTCTATGTTCTGTGCTTGTGGAAAACCTGTGTCTGACCGGAAGACAAGCTCTTTCCCAGTCCAGGGAAAGGTACACCAGTAGAAATTGCTAGAAAGCAAGCCAGTCACATACACCACAAGTGGCATTTTTCTTTTTGAGTTCATGGATTTTAACCCACTTCTAGAAGTCTTCCCTAAAGAAACCAGAAATTTCATCTGCGATATTTATATAAACCCATTAAAATATTATTATGAAAAAAAATGAAAACAGCCTGGCTGATCAATTAAGTTGCAGTACTCCCAAAGAAGAAACATGCCTTACCGACTGGATTCATAGTGGTTTTATTGATTTTAATATGCTACTTGGCATAGTACAAGTGTTCATTCAAAAAAACTATGCTCCAACAGCAATAAAACAAGCTATTTAACAACTGATTATTTAAATCCATATCACAAATGTGCGCTGTATTTGCCTCAGTCCGCCCCTCCGCTCTCTAACCTCTTTGGTATCATCTCTCCCTTATTCTCAAATGCATGGCTTCCTTTTTAAAAGTTATTACTGTGTTTTATACACACCCACACACACCCACACACACACACACACACACACATGAGTAAATATTAAAAGAAATAAAATGCAACGAGGGAATGTACATGTTATTTATATTAAGGGGAAAATAGAGCTACAAAATCCCACTTTGAGCCAGTGAGAGCAAATAACCATGTCCAAGTGGTGCCAGCCACACCTAGCATCCTGTTCCTGAATAACCCACCAGGCACTCACATAAGCAGCCGATGCCCCAGCTTGCACTCAGCTCCCAAATGCCATGGAAACACAGGTAAGCACCCTGAGTCATCCTGGCCGCAGCCACTAAGGTTCTCTCTCTCTCTCTCTCTCTCTCTCTCTCAAAAATAATTATTTAACTTTTATTTTATAGGCATCGGTGTGAAGGTGTCAGATCACCGGGAACTGGAGTTACAGACAGCTGTGAGCTGCTATGTGGGTGCTGGGAATTAAACCCGGGTTCTCTGGAAGAATTGAACCCAGTGCTCCTAACGGCTGAGCCATCTCTCCAGTCCCAACACTAAGGTTCTCTTTAACGTTACCTTGAACATGTTCATAACTGGATCAAAGCATCTCTGCCCTGTCAGACATCCGCAGACACCTCTGTCCCCTCCTGACCCATGTCTGTCACCAACATTTGTCCTCAGACCTTCCTGGTCTTTATCCCTGGCTCATCCTGAACCTCATGCAGGGCTCCCTCCAGGGCACTGTGTAGTTGTAGACTGAGCAAGCGTCAGTGTGCTGCATCCAGAAGTCGACTGGTGGCCAGGGGGAACGGACAGTTTTCTGGAACATCTCTGCACTCCATAAGCAGTTCATAGTCTGGGACTAGTTCCAAGGGAGGCCCGTCTGCTCAGGGCAGCAGCTGGCACCAGTTACCTACATGCCTTGTAACCATGCCCAACCTTTCAGAGAGAAGAACCAGGGGAGACCACAGAAGAACCATAGGGCCCACCCTTGACCCTATGCTGGAGGAGACCCTTCCTGGCTGTGCTGCCACCAGTCACAGCTCAGAGGCGAGCACAGCTGCAAGTATTGGTAAAAGTAGGGGAGTATGGACAGATGCATGGCATTTCCGATTGGGGTTCCAGGAGAGGAAACCCCACAAGGGCAGACAAAATGAAATATCTGAACTTGGCATGTTGGCCCATCATCCAGTGATGTCTGCCTTGCCAGCTGGTGTGTGGCTACAGACGTATAAAATACCAAGGACAATACCAACGTTGTTCCAAAGACAGAGCCAACATTGCCACCATTCTCCCCTTCTCGTGGAAGAAGAAAATCAACTAAATAGCTGTTGTGAGCTGCATCGTGATGAAACACATCCATGTGCGTTTTCTTAAAGGTTTCTCTTTAGAACATGACATATGCAGCAGGGACCAGCAGGACACCACCCCCATCCCCAGACCCTGTTCCCCTCCTCTCGACTCTTGCCCTTTGGAGTTCATCTGTTCAAATGAGATCATTTCTAATTTGAAGTTATCAGAAAGATTAAATGAATTCAGGCTCTACCACTGATTAGTTAGGCCTCAGTGTCTCTTGCTGTATGATGAAGATGAAAAGTACCTACATTGCTAGGTGGCTCTGATGACAATTGGGAACACTAGGTTTAAACCGTTGGCCCAGAGCAACCCCTCTGGTGAATATGATTTCATGCAAAGTCAGTGTCAGTTCTTGGGCTCCAACTAGAAGTCTGGTTTGGTCACCCATCACTTAATCAAAAGCTATCATTCAAGTCTCCTCTCTCTCCTGCTTTCCAGAATACAGAAGTCCAATTTCATTTTCTAAACTTTATAATAATTCTGAGAGCACAGAGAGGGTTTTTTTGAGCTGGTTAATTAAAATAGATTTATTTAATAATGATTGGGATGATTAAAACCTGGTGGGGAGATAATGATTACTTAATCCAAAGATAGTCTCCTATAAAAAAATTTTAAAATCTTTGATTCTTCTGTACTTGGGTATATCTTAAAATAGAAACATTGATACACTCACAGCAGGCCTTCCCATCAGGGGACTCCCTCTTCTTTGGGCAATCAGAAGCACATTACCCTTGCCACCCAAGTAGACTCAAGGAGGAGAAAATGCACATATGGCTCCATTGCGCTATGGTCACTATGGATTAGCCCCTCCAAAAGCAGGACCCTCTAGACCAGTTCAGTGCATCAGGACTATTCCAGACTGTGGCTATCTGAGCAAGGACTACTACAGACAGCTTCCACCTCCCATCCATAGATGAGAAAGCCAAGGCCCCAAGAGGGGAAGGGCCTCTCCCACATTTGGGGTGTACTCACTCTAGCCAGCTCTCTGAAGGTCCAGCCTGTGTGTTGCATTCTCTGCCATCAATTGCCCTTCACTCTAAAGCTTATTTTCCACAACAGAAAATCAAGGCCAATCACTCCCAAGAGCGTAGCTTTAAATATTGTCTGCGGCCCCAACCTTTCATGGTAGCCTCAGAGCCTGAGCTCAGAGAAAGGGATGCTCTTTGAAAGCGGGGATAACATCCGTCCCCCACCACTCCCACTCCCTCCTCCCCCCGGCCTCCTCGCCACAGCCTGCAGCCAGCCTGTGATGGAAATGGGCGCTCTGGGCCACTTTGGCCCGGCATCAATCATATTCTGGCCTTGGTCCTGGGGGCTCAGACAGTACACCTGAAACGGAGAAAGGCCTATATTAACTTGCAAACCTTTCTCCCAATTCAGGCTTTTCACACAGAGGAGGAACCCTGCTTGCCTGTTGGCCTCTTTTCTCCAGGTTAATCCTCATCTGTGGAGCTTCTCTGTGGGGCTGTGAAGCTGGATAGCCCTGTGTGCTCAGGGACACATTCATGGGAGGACACACCAGTTTGGTCTCCCCTTCTTCCTGCAACCTCAGCTCTCGCAGTATCCCTTCCCCCAGAGTCTTCCTTACAGTTCTCGAGAGTTCCCTCCCCCTCCTGCCTCTGGAGTCTTCTACATGTGTGCTGTTTCTTAATGCAGGCTATTTTCACCTGGTCCCCACTCCTTTAAACCTTGTGAACTCCCATTTGTTCAGCTCTTTCTGGAAGCTTTATTTATTAGGGTCTCTGCTGGGAATCCAGCAACCATCCTCTGGCTCCTGGGAACCTCTGTTGTTCCCTGTTGTGGCATTTACCAAACACTGAAAAGCTTGCCCATTTCTGGGCCTCAATCCCTAAGCACAAGGGATAGAAGTGAACTAAGCTTTCACCACCTAAAGGGTAGTGCTGTCTGAACTGCTGTACAAGGAAGAATGCTAACCCAGGGTAAGGAGCTTGGTGCAAAAATGACACCAGGATCAACTTTCATGTCTGTCGCAGGCATAGGACGGGAGCTGCACGAGGTAGCCAGCAGAGCAGTCAGCCATGAGCTGGTGTACACAGCGTGGCATCCGAAACACGGCGGTACTTAGGAAAGACTGGGAGTGAATGGATGCACAGTACGATGCCATGACTATTGAGGGTTCACTGAGTACCAAGTACCATGCATTACCCATCCCCAGAAAACTGTAAGATTCTAGGTATTTTGAGTCTTCTACAGCAGGTGTTCCGGCCTGTGAGGTGGCTCAGCGAGTAAGGGCACTTGGTGCCAAGCCTGAAGACCCAAGTACAATACCTGGAAACCATAAGGTGGAAGGAGGCGAAAACCAGCTCTTGCCAAGTTGTCATTTGACCTCCACACACATCTATAGCAGATGTGTGTACCACACATAGACAGACAGACAGCTAGGTAGATAATGATAGATATAGATAGGTTAGATTAGACAGAAGGTAGAAAACGACAGATAGAGAGAGAGAGATAGATAGATAGATAGATAGATAGATAGATAGATAGATAGATAGGTATAAAAATCCCAAAAGGCAACATACATGACCTGAGAAAGTTGGACACGGTCTTTAGATCATAGAACAGTGGATTGGGACTCAGGATGTGGTTCAGGTCTGTCTGTCCTGAAGCACTGCCTTGCTGTGCTCACTGTCCCAGCTTAGGAAGCTTCTACTGCCACCCTTTTGAGGGACAGAACAAATGCATTCCTGGGCACTGGTCTCTCTCACAGCTCCAGTGTCCTCCAGAAACTAAGTCACACAGGCAACAAGAACTGAGCTGAGATCCAGGCTTGGAGGTGTCTTTGGGGAGGAGGATGAAGATGCAGTGGGATGGAGGAGATCTCTGCCTGGTCCTGCCTCTAGCCTGTGCCGCTCAGATGTGGTCTGATCTTTATCCCACTCAGCATCCGAGTGTTAGCGTATTATCAAAATAAGGGGCTTTCGCTTGTAAGTAGCAATTTTTCTTATCTCAGCCTGTATGTGATTTTAAGACAAAATGAAAAAAAAAAAAAAAGAACCCACAAACGACACATCGAGGAATGGTTGCCAGATGCACTCATTAGAGACAGATTATTCCAGACACCAAAGAAAGCACAGCGAGGTTTGGAGTGCTGGAGTCAGACAGACTGTGCCTGCCTCCCAGCCCTCACCCATAGCAGCTGTGGCTCCAGTGTGAATCTAGGCTTGCCTGCTATGAGGCGTGGGACCCAGTCAGGAGGTTTGCCATGCGGTCTGCGATGGGCAGCATTAGCGTCACCTACGTGCTTATGGGCCCTATGTGGAATGATTGTTATGGTTTGAGTACAAAGTGTCCCCCACAAGCTCATGTGTGCATGTCTAGTCTCTAGCTGGAGCACTGTATTGGGAGGCTGTGAAAACCTTAGGAGATGGGGTTTGGCTGGGAGAAGTAAGTCCCTGGGTAATGCCTGCTGCCTCTGACGCTATATTTCTCCTTCGTTTCCTTCTCCTTCTTCCTTCTTTTCCTCCTCCATCTTCTTCCTTCTTCCTTCTCCTCTCCCTCCTTTCTCCCTCTCCCTCCCCAAATTCTTCTCTCTCCTATCTTCCCATCTGCCAGGATGGAGACCCTGTCACCCTATACAGCCCTTTCCTTATCACAATGATTCTGGAGCATGTGAGGCTGAGGGAGCGGGATGATCTTCCTGAAGTCATGAGGAAAGACAAATTTCCCTCCCTTCTGTGTTTCTGTCGGGTTTTTGTTCACCACAATGAGAAAGTAACTAAAAGCCTACAGGAGCTTTGCGGAGAGTCAGTCCCTGTGTTCTGACGGGCTTTGTGGGTATTTCTGATGTGCACTCAAATCTGAGAACCATGCATTAGCACAGTGGCTTTTAAACCATTGTCAATACCTCCCAGAGGAAGAGTTTTACAAAACAATCAAAAGCTAGGGGCTGGAGAGAGGACTCAGCAGTTAATAGAGCTCACTGCTCTTAGAGAGGGCTGAACTTGGGTCCCGGCACCCACAGTGGGTGGCTCACAACACTCTCCAGCTCCAGAGGATTCAACGCCCTCCTCTGGCATACACAGCCACCATGTGCACACATTCTCCTCCCATTCACATATAATTTTTGAAATTGTTCTTTCTCAGACTCATACTCACAAGACCTGTGCTCAGACTCAAGTCAGACCCATCACTTCCTCTTGCTTCTTGGAGTGATTCTGATATTTATCTTGGATTGCATCCCACACCACTTTGTTTTGTGTTTTTTAGATGTTGGATTCAACCATCTGTGGTGGTTTGAGTTAAGTGTGTCCCCGTCCTGCTCCCAGATGTTGGTGTTATTTGCATAGATTTAGGGGTGTGGCCTTCCTGAAGGAAGTATGCCACTGAGGGTGGGCTTTGAGAGCTTAAAGACTCACATCATTTCTAGCTCACTCTCTGCACATCATCTCTGGGCTTAAAGATGAGAGCACCCAGCTTGCTGCTCTGGGCACCATGCCTGCTGTCTGCTGCCTCCACTTCGACAACATGGATTCTAGCCCTCTGAAACCATAAGCCCAAATAAATTCTTCTATAAGTTACCTTGGTTCATAGGACTACTTTGGCCACTAGGCTACCTTGGCTATAGGGCTCCCTTGGCCATAGGGCCACCTTGGCTATAGGGCTCCCTTGGCCACAGGCCCACCTTGGCCATAGTATTTTCTCACAGCAACAAAAAAATAGCCAATACACCATCCAGATGACTTAACGACCCATTCGAATGTCATCATCATTGATGTGAAAACTCATGAATCCAAACAAGTAGAGCCGATGAGGGCAGTGTTTGTAATATACCTAAGATATCTAGAAAGCCTATGACTTTATTTTCCAACTTCACTTTTTGTCAATTTTATGACTTAGGGAAAGTTAGTTAACTAACGCAACGAAACAGCCAGGACACTAGAAAGTCCTCCTGGAGGTGTGCTAACAACAGCTGCTGAGAGGGGGAGCTGGTCAGGGCTGTTTGTGGGGGGCTGAGGAGGGGCTCTCTGAGGGATGCAGAGCTCTTGATGGGTAAATTTCAAGATTCCCATCGAATTTACTCAGCATCAGTTACCCACACACAGCTTTCCACTGAGGGGACCAGATGGCCACCAAGGAGGCACATGGTAAGGTGCTGGTTACAGATTGCAGCCATGACACCTAACTCAGCCACTGGGCTGACCATCCCCTCCTGAGAAATCAGACCTGAATGGAATGCTAAGGATCCCAGATTCTGGATCCTGTCATAGGTGTGCTGTAATTGTCCACACTCTCTGCCCCTTAGGGCGAGAATAAGAAGTCAGGAGTTTACTTGCCAAGCAAGGGGAGCCTCTCTGAGGGTCAGACAAGGTATTCATTTATGTGGTAAGTTTCACTGGATTCTTTCCACATCAAGCACATTTTCCAAAGTCACACTTTTGAAAAACTCTATGTGAGAGGGTCATGCAAACGCTACTTTGTGCACATGGAAGCCAGAGGACAGCCTGCAGGAGTATGCCCTCTCATTATTACCCTGTGTGGGCTCCAGGAATCAAACTCAGGTCTGTGGGCTTGCAGCAAGTGAGTGTACCCGATGAGCTATCTTCCTGGCCCCCCAAGAGCATTTTAACTGGTGATTTCTAGTGACTACTTTTCAGGGCAGGGCCTGAATTATATGCCAACATGCTGAGTAGGTAAAGTGGAATTGTCAATGAAATTCTTCAGACGAGAAAAGTGACTCAGAGAGTTTGACTAATCAAAAGCTCGCCCCATATCTAGCAAAGTCAGCATGTACTCCCTCGGACTCTGGTTCCAGGAAGAGGAAGGAAAGAGGAGACAGTCTAGCATGACTTAAGTAATAGCTATGCAAAATGCCTTGTAGTGGACCTCCTAGCCACACTCGCACGCGGATTCAGATTTTCATCCTATTTTCCAGGTGATAAGAACCTCAGGACAAGAAAGTTTCGGTCTGGAGTTGTATCTAAGTTAGTAGAACGCTTGCCTAGCAAGCACAGAGCCCCGGGTTTGATTCAACAGCACCACACCAAACCTGGTGTGACAGTGTTATCTCCAAGTTTCTGGTCCCCAAAGTCTCAAGGCTCAGTTATTTACCAGGTGACCTTTAGGGAAAACAGAATCCCTGTAAATTTAGGGCTTAATTAAATCTTTGGTCCTGTAACACCACACTCCTGTAATGCCAGCCCTTGGGAAGCAGGGACAGGACCACCATCAGAAGTCCAAGGACATCCTTAGCTATGCAGTTGAAGAGTGGTCTAGGCTACATGAGACCCTGTCTAAAACATCATTTTGCTCAGAGTTGTACAATTTAAAAGCTAGGCTCTTAGCCAAGATCTTTTTGAACTCCGGTGCTGCCTGTTCCCAGCCACAGCTGCCTTGGTATCTTGCCCACACCAGGCCAACTGAAACCTTGGAATGGATTTTCCTTGTTCTCCATTTCCAATCTCACCATATTGTTAATGCATTATTAATTTTCCTAATCAAATTCAGTCTATGGCACTCCCATGCTCAAAAAACATTCAAAAGTAATACTGAGAGACTGAAGCGTAAACTCTTAGCCTGACTTCTAAGCAGCCTTTCCAGTGATCATACACGATGCCCAATGTGGTCCCTCACAGAGCCCTGGCTCATCTTCCACATCCCGCCAGAGCATCCTTTACAAGACAGTGGTCTATTAAGTTACCTCCGGCCTTGAACATTATAGACAGCTCTGTGAAGATGAGGCAATGCATCATACTGGCTGCACCCATATTCCTGCCCTCTGATAATAGAGTTGCCGGTCTCCAGTCAGTCAATGTTGAGGGAAGACTACTTCAAGCTTTCTAAGTAGACCATCACAGCTCTGACCGTGGCAACTGGCTCAGGCATGAGCGTGTGAATGGTACCAAGCCAATCCTGTGGCTCTGGCTCAGATAAGAGAGTTCTCTGCTTCATGGGAATGGGTAACACAAGCATTGGGCTGTTGGCGGCTACTGTGGAATCATCATGGGGTGGATGGCGTCTGAGTATTATACCACAGGCAAGTTCTTAAGGACATGGCCCATCATCCTAGGCCAGCACAGTTGAGAGGAAGGTAGATGTATCCTTAAACTTTACATGTCAAAAGCCATCCTTGATGCTTCAGCCAGTTTATTTGGGCTTCCCAAGGCTTCAACTAGAAGTCTCTTTAGCACTGGAAGCTATAGCCAAGGTTGCTCTTATTTTCCTTCAACATGAAATCTGGTCTCTTGAAGGTTCCTGAAGGTCTGAGCAATAAGGACTGTCCTTTCTTTCCCCACTGATATTACACAGTCACACAGCTGGTGGTCAGTAGATCAAGTGTGGTCTTCCTGCCATGCCCACCTCAGGATTACAGCTGAGCTCACTGCTGCTCCTCGCCCCCTACAACAGCCTCTTATAGGAAGGGGCTGGTCTAGAAAGCACAGGGACACCTTGGCCAGAGACCAAACAGGTTTCATGCTAGTGTTTGGGTGCAGAGATGGTTGTCTTGAGCCTAGAGAGTCTAGGCTCAAATTCTGACCCCACTTTCCATTGCTGTGAGACTGGACAGGTCTCTCAGTGCCTTGGTTTCCTGACCTGTATAATGGGAGTCATCGTAAAGTCCTCAAAAGGTTTTATTAAGTAATTTAAAGATAAGACTCGGATCTTATGGCAGTCAGTGTGATCTGAATCTACGCTCTTTAAAACTGTTTTCTGAAGGAACCAGGAAGCCATGCATGTTCCCGAGTGAGAGCCAAGGCTTTTGATGCTTCCCCATCTAATGCTTTCAGACATGAGGGGCGTGGGTTCTGGGGACAGTGTCAGCTGGCTGATCCCCAGCTCGTGTGCTGCCTACAGTGTGTCACTGGGTGGCAATCTCCCTTCAAAACAGGCCCTGAGCCACTCTGGTTTTCAGCACTGGGCACTTGTCCAAAAGGCCACTGCAGGTCCCTCTGCCAAGGGAGCTGCCGCCTCCCAGATGCTCTTGTCTGGCTGGGCTTGGGGATCCGTGTGAGCAGAATGCCTGGCACACAGGTGCTGGCATACAACAGCCTGGGGCTGGTCTGGCAGAGGGAAGAGAGTCCAGTGGGGGCTGAGAGGCCAGAGAATAGGTAGGCAGTGACCAGCGAGCCTTGAAGGGAGGATGACTTATCTCCCGGAACTACAAGCCAATCTGTAAATCATGTCCACAGCCTTCCCCTGAGCCTCACTCTCTTCAAGCCTTTGTGATTCTTTCTAGGGATTGTTATAGTTTAGATAGGAAGTATCCCCCAGAGACTGGGGTATTAAAATTTGGTCCTTAGATGGTGGCCCAACCTGAGAGGTCTAAGAAACTTTAGGGGTAGGATCTCATGGAAAGTAGGTTCCTGGAGGCAGGCTCTTATGGACACAGTACCCTTGGCCCTTTTTGGTTGCTTTCTCTCTGCTTCCTGGCCACCAAGGTGTGAAGTTCCCTATTCCACAACACTCTCCTGCCTCCAAGGACTGAGACCTCTGAATGCCATGAGACATCTGACACCATGAGCCCAAATAAATCCCCTTCGAAGCTGTTTCTGCAAAAAACATTTGGCCATGGATCATGAAACTGAATCACACAAGGTAAATGCCAGACTACAGCTAATCTGTGAAGTTCCTTCTGACACACAGCTCTATCCTTCCCTAGCTGGGACAGGTCTGTCTCAGGGCTGGCGAAAGACTCTGCTTCTCTTCATGGACCTATTGTACCCAGGCCAGCATCTCCTGCAGCAGGGCTGGGAGCTGGAAGAACAAGAGTGAAGAGGGGTAGATTTCCTGTCTACCATCCCCAGCCCTGCAGTTCATCCTTCAGGTGACCTTTAAAAAAATACAAAGCCATTGGTGCTGCCCCAGCTTAAAGGATATTTGCAGCTTTGTACCCGAATCAGCGTTAAGCTGGGAACCCCCCTTACCACAGCCAGCCAAGGCCAAAGCAGGATGCTGTGTCGCCTCTCCTTGGCTACTTTCGCCCGCCGTTCTGGTCTCCCCTCCTTTTATCCTCCCCAGGTTGGTTTCTGCTTCCCAGCATCTGTACTTGCTGTTCCCTCTACTTGACACACTGTCCCCGGGCCTTCACAGAGGGTTCCTTCTGGCCTCCAAGTCCCCCCCCCCCCCGCCTCTAGGGTGAGTCTTCTGAGCACCTCGCTGGAAGCTACCTGCCACACTTGTATGTTCTGTGTGTCTCTTAGCAGCGGTTACCATCACCGCACACAGCATCGCCATTCTCTTCCTTCTCTTCTTACCTCAGCTTTGCTTATGGATTTTGCTGCCCTTGGTGCTGAGGTAGAAAACAGTATATCTCATTTCCTGTCTAACCCCAGAGCCTTGGACAGGCTGTGGTACACAATGGAAAGCCAATAAACGGATATTTTTAGGTAAATGAAAGGTGCTAATAAGTTAGCTGACATCTCCCCTGCCTTAAGGACACACTGGATAAGAGTTCTTTAGGGGAGAGGAAGGGAAAGGGCCGCTACTTGCTAGGTCTATGGGATGGCTTGGCTAAGGGGCTCTAGGACTTTTTTCTGTCTTCCTGATCCTGGCTAAGGAAGAGTGTAGCCTGAGAAGAGACAGCTAAGCCAGTCTAGGAGATAGAGCCAGGGGAAGAGCATGGAATGGGGCACAGACCCAGGCTCCAGTACGGTTTGCGACGCTTCCACCTGGAAAGTTGGGTGTGGTATTTGTTTGCTCCCAAGCCTTGGTGATTCTGCCAGTCAGGTCTACTTTGAAGCTGTCCCACACAACGGCTATTCTAGACAAGCAGACATTATCCTGGTCTTGCAGAGTGCTCAGGGAGTAAGGAAATGATGTGCAGATCTAGCATGTGGCCTGGTTCACAGTAGTGCTCCTTAGATGCCTCCCACACCTTAAGATGGCACAAGGGAGTATCCGGTACAGCTCAGGAACCCTTCGGTGCCTGATCTTTAACTTTTCTCTTGGCGGCTGCAACATCCAATCCCTGTGATGGTTTTTCTCAGAGATGGATTCTCACCTGATTGGGAGGAGGAGATGAAAGCAATGTGTCTGCACACAGGGTACCATGCTGTGTGGGTCACAGACTCCAGGGTGCAATGAGCAGTTACAGCCAGCATCCTTCTCTCCCCGACCATGAATATGCACACTCAGGCTTCAGCCAGCCTGGAAGGAGGGCTCTGCTTTCCGTAGGTCAAATGCCATGGCAACTGAGCTGGCCAGACTCCCCGGGCCTTCTGATATAATGGGCTGTGGTGTGACACACAAAGGGGCCGTCTCCCAGTGCAGACATTACTCTGCAGTCCTACTGACAGTTGTTCTTAAAAAGCACAGACAACGGGACACAGAAAGAGGAGCAGTCTGAGTCCTGGAGAGAATACGATAGGACTCCAGCTTCAACGCCCCAAGACAACTTTCTTACTATTGTACTGGTCCATCTTCCATAAGATGCAGTGGGAAACAGTGGCTGCTCACACAGATGCTCTAACTGAATGCCACTGTCCATTAACTGAGCGCGTTCACCGAGGCCCATGTGCTGGGCATTGCACCTGGTGTCTGTGCTTGCCCGGGAGAAGTCAGAAAAGGACCAGAGAGACTTGCCAATCATTACGCACAATTCATTTAATATTTGAGTGCAGTGTATGCCATATTGCTAAATGATCATGCGCTATTTACATTTGATGAAGTAGATTCTGGGAGTGAAGAAAGCTTTCCCTTGCCTCCTGGGATAAGCTGGTTCCCTCACTAAAAATAAAAAAATACCCCCCCCCCACACACAGAGCTCATAGTATTGGAACATCATGGTTTCAATGCTTTTCTAGAACAGCAAGAAGGGAAATGATTTCTGACTGAGGTTACTACTGTTTATTCTATAACACAAAGAAACGCCTCTAGTGGGGACAGGAAGCCAGAAGGTCATCCGCGGAACTCTGTCGATCAGGGACTCCAGCAGATGCATCAGCCCTCTGGGGTTCTGCTGGATGCTGTAAGCACGAGGTAGATGATAGCTCCCTTTGCTGTTATCTGATCTTACACTTGAAAGCTTCACCCAGTGCAATACTCTGCTTTGCCCAGGACTCTCAAGCAACAGCTCCAGCTGGCTGCCCCCAAACCGGCTTCCCCAGTCAAGTTTTGCTTTAGCTTGCTCTCTCATCCGAACTACCCCAATCACTACTTCAGGATGATTTGGGCCCCTGGTTTGATAATGTTTTGCTATCTGTCCTGGTTTGCTTTCTGTGGCTGTGATAAACACCAAGACCAAAAGCAATCTGGGGAGGAAAAGGTTCATTTCGTCTAACACAGTGGTTCTCAACCTTCCTGATGCTGTGATCCTTTAATGCAGTTCCTCTTGTTGTGGTGACCCCAACCATAAAGTTATTTTGTTGATAATTCATAACTGTAATTATGAATCATAATGTAAACATCTGTGTTTCCAATGGTCTTAGGTGAACCCTGTGAAAGGGTCATTTGACAGACCCCCCAAAGTGGTTGAGACACACAGGTTGAGAACCACTGTTCTAACAGGTTGCAGTCCATCATCAAAGGACACCAAGACAGGAACTCAAACTTGGGGCAGATACCACTACGAACATCCTGCAGGGATGGTTACCTTCCACAGTGGGCTGGACCCTCCTATATCAATTGGCAACCAAGAAAACACCCCACAGACATGACCATAGGCCAATACGACGGAGGTAAAATCCCTCAATTAAGGTTCCTCTTCCTAGGTGTGTCAAAGTCGAAGACCAAGATTGGTCATCTCAGTATCTATCTACTGACTCTTTCTATGGGTTACACACTGTTCATGGTTTTACTAGTGCTTGCTTTATACTTAATAAATTTGCCTACTGAAAGTGTAGAGATCACAGTTCCTGGGACGGTACAGAATGCTGATAGCTGCTATGAATGAAATCCACAGGGTGCTGGGAGAGCCGCAAATGCACTGAAATGTGGTCCTTCTGCCTAGCAGTGCTGACCCTGGCTGGAGATGCCCTTCAGTGGCCACGTGCTCGCCTCACACGTGCAAGATCTTAGTTGGATTCCAAGCATTGCAGGGAAAAAGCTAAAACCAAAGTAAATCTTTGCTAAAGATGAAATACAAACAGCCAATAAACAAACGAGAAAAGATGTTCCACCTCACTTCAAACCACAGAGACTGGTGGATCCCATCTCAGCCCAGTCAGAATGGCAGTCATAAAGAACAAGCCCTGGCCGTGTGTGTGTGTGTGTGTGTGTGTGTGTGTGTGTGTGTGTGAAAGGAGCCCTTACACATCACTGGCAGAAATGTAAACTACTCCAGCTACCGTGGAAACCAGTATGGGGGTTCTAAACCCTCGCGGACCTACCGCACGACCCAGTGATACCACGCCTGGGTATTTACCCAAAGGATCCAGGCCAGCGAGTCACAGAGTCCCCTGCCCATCAATGTCTTGCAGCACTGTGCACAATGCTCACTTTAAGGAACAAACCTAGATGGCCATCAACAGGGGACCGGGTAAGGAAAGTGGGGGTACATATATACAAAGGGGTACATAATCCAATGGGATATATTCATCTCTAAAGAAAAATGAAGTTACGCCATTTGTAGGTAAGTGGAAATAACTGAGGAAAATTTTATTAAGCAAATTAAGTCAGTCCCGGGAAGACAGATACCACGTTTTCTCTTGTTTGTGCTTCTATTTTATATGGTTACAAAAAGCCATGTATGTGTATATAAAATGAAAGTGTTTAGGGGAACAAATGAGACAGCTAGGAGAAAAGGGACAGTAAAGAGTGGTGGGGGTATGTTTATAATACAAGATACACGCATTTAAAAATATTTTAAATTTACTGCACACCTACATATATCACTGAGGGTCAAGGAAGCTAGGGAGGTGGCAAATCTAGTTCTGGCCGGCTTTTTCCCCTTCTGTGGTCCACTCTATCTCCACTTCAGGTAGCAGAAATAAATATTTTTAAAGTAGAAACTATATCATACTTTATAAGTGCTTTCCAATTGCACTGAAATGCCAACTGGGCAGGGCTAAGAAGGTCACGTAGTCCATAGAGGGCCTGACGTACAAGCATGGACACCCGAGCTTGGGTTCCAGCAAGCATGTAAAAAGCTTGAAGTGGTTTCACATGCCTGTAATCTCAGCACTAGGAAAACAGAGACAGAAGTATCCCTGAGGCTTTCTGATCAGCCAGCCTAGCCTGGGTGGTGTGGTGCAGCTTCAGCGAGAGATCCAGTCTCAAAAAAATCAGGGGGAAAGGTACTGAGGCAGGCACCCAACACACATGCACACACACACACACACACACACACACACATGCACGCACACGCACATGCGCAACGCATGCATGCAACACATGCACGCACACATGCATGCACCTTGCACACACACACACACACACACACACACACACACACACACACACCAATACAAGCTGATTACGCCTGCTTTGCTGGCTCTGCTTGACTCTCTCCTTTCCGGCAAATCAGAGGAAGTGCAGTTGTCCTTAGGACCTGATCCCACATGGAGAGTCTGACTCAGCAGGCTGAGGGTGGACCTAACCACAGTTCCAGTGGTGCTTCTGGCCTCACTTTGGAGAACACTTGTTTAGCCACGGGTCTTTCTTTTAGTTCTTTGAAGGTACTAAGTTTTGTCCTACCTCAGGACCCTTGCACAGGCTCCTTTCTGTTGGGATATCCCCTGCCTTCTATCTCTCCTCTACATGGCTTCTCTGGAAATTAGTTTCCTTTTGCTGTTCCTCTCAACCATCTGCCTCTTTTGCTGTTGATTATGTGTCCCATTAATTCAGGATCACTGTCTGTGGTCAGTGCCCATCACCGGCCTGGCTTGTGATTGAATGTGTAAGTCTGCTTTTTGCCCAAGAAGACCATTCAGAGACCTAAGTGGATGAGCAATTAATAACAAAAACCAATGGCAGTGGCCTCGCCCCGCATAAAGGGGCTCAATTAAGGCACAATGGTGATGGGAAGTCAACCAATGGCTGCAGATGGGTTCTCTCTTGCCTTTTCTGAATGGCTGTCCCTGGCCTTGAGCAGGGAACACAATGTGAGGCAGTTTCTTAAAAGGGTCAAGTGTTTCTTAGTGAAGGGTTCAGATTAGTGGCTCAGAAGATTGCCGGAAGAGAGAGAGATCTGCAGAGATCTGAGGATGTACAAAGCCCCAGCTTCTACTCCAGGCTAGTAAGATGGCTTCTTGAGTCCCTGGTGGCTCGAGAGACACCCAGTGGGGTCTCGTGTCACTTTGCGAGTGTCCCACACCAGTGAGGGAATGATGTGACTACTGCAGACAGGGAATTAAAGGCAGGCATTCAGACTGGCTTCTCCTGGTAGGACTGGGAGGAAGTATCCATGGGAGCACTGTGGGAAGAGGGCAGGACTCCTGCCTGGGCTCTGCTGGAGTGGAGGGCTTTCTGGATAGAGTGACAGGTCCCAGTAGTTCAGACAAGGCCTAGCGTTTTCCATAGATAACACACACTTCAGGCTGATGTAGGCTGTTCCTGGGGGTATCCAAGATCTCAGGTTTGGCTTCCACATCCCAACAAGCATTAGCATGAATGGGGGTCCTGGCAATATTTGTGCGGCATACAATTGAAAGATCAGTTTCCTTGAGTCCATTTAAAATCATAGTGCATACCAGAGCTACGCTAGGGACCCACCCACAGCCCTCTTTGAGTTTTTCCAGCTTTCTCCTTCTGCCCAAGCCCCGTATCTGTTGCCCAACTTCTCACTTTTTCTTTATCACCAGGCAGCCTCCTTGCTTTCATTCTGAATACCCGCAATTGCCACTCGTATATGCATGAGGGATCTGGGAGGGTGGAGATGCACTTCGTGGCTGCTCTCCTAATTCAGACTGGCATTAATCCAATAAGCAGTTGAGCCTGGACAGCACAATGAAGCAGTTACAATGCGTCTCTGGATTCAGGGTTCAAAACCTGGCTATGGAGGAGGCATGATGGTGCTCCCTAGTAACCTAAGTCCTTGGGAGGTTGAGGCAAACTTGGGCTACATAGCAGGTTCTTGTTACTTCCAGAACAGAGGAAAACAGAAGGATCAGGAATAAAGGGCAGATGGAGCTGAGTCTCTGTCCTGTGAGTTTTTTCCATGCTTTGTGCTACGGGGCTGAGCTAACTTGGGGCAAGATGAAACTCTCTGTTCCCAGGATGGTGACTAGAGAAGACCTCCCTAAGTGACAGCAACTGCTTGCATCAGAATCCTATAGGTTATTTGACGTGGACTCCAAACCTCCACCCCACTGAACATGCCCATTATAGCCACCACTGCCTGGGATGAGGTGTGGCTGCCTGCCACACAGAGTAGATTTCATGTCAGAGCTGTGGCCACACCTCTGCCTGCAACCACAGCGCTTGCTTTAGTTGTGAGGGATGGAGCTGCACAGTGTATACGGGGAAACCTTGTTAACTCAAAACTCAGGAGATGAAACATTAATTCCAAAGTCAAAACAAGATCAGGAATGGGCTGGTTTCTGATGTTTTTATTAACAGGGCATTTTGTCAGCTGGGAAACAGCAAAGGTTCTGAATTACGTACTGTTTGAGGAAGCCATTAGTGGATTAGGAGACTTCTCCCCCCCCCCCCCCCATTTATGCTACAGGACATAACAAATGATTTCAGGCTTAACACCCATGATTTGCCTGAGCCACTCTGGCTGGAGAAGGATGGATTGAGCCAGTTTCTTGCTACTAAATGGTTTCTTTCAGCCCACGATTTTAGGGATATGGTCTTAGATGCTGAGAGAGAACAGTGGGAGGAAGAGGGGGTAGGTGCCAGCTGTGTGGGTTGCGGCTGACTGCGTGTCACTATGTCACGGAGGACTCCAGCTGACCTTCTGCATGGAAAACCAGGTCCTGGGTGATGTTGTACGAATCAGAAGAAACCTTGTAGTGGAGGGGCTGCGGGCTGCATCCCACCACTTGGCTCCTGGCCGCCCTGCTCCCGGCCACCGGCTAGCTTATACCCCAAAATAATTACACAGAAACTGTATTCTTTTAAATACTGCCTGGCCCATTATTTTCTGCCTCTTACTCACATCTTGATTAACCCATATCTAATAATCTGTGTAGCACCACAAAGTGGTGCCTTACCGGGAAGTTTCTAGCGTACATCCATCTTGGGCTGGAGCTTCATTGCGTCTCTCTCTCTGAGGAGAGGCAAGGCGGTCTGCCTAACTTAAGAGAGGCATGGCATCTGACTGAGCCATCTACCTCACTTCCTTCTTCCTGTTCTGTCTACTCCACCCACCTAAGGGCCGGTCTATCAGATGGGCCAGGCAGTTTCTTTATTAATTATCCAATGAAATCATCAGATAGATAGAAGACACACCTACATCATTTCCCCTTTTTCTGTTTAAACAAAAAAGAAAAGCTTTCACTTTAACATAGTAAAATTACATATAACAAAACAGTTATCATGCAAAAATTACAGTTACAATATTTATATCTACTTTATCTTTTATCATAACAAAGGAAAACAACTATAACTATCTATCTATTCTTCAGCTCCATCAAAGACTCCAGAAGAACACAATATTACCTAAGTAAATAAGAAATATGCAATTTCCATATAACTCTAGAAATGATAGAGACATCTCGCTGCCTAGACAGTCACCCAAAGTTCTTTTGTATTGTTGGGGCATCCATCTTCAGCCTTCAGGCCCATAGTATCCAGAGACATTTCCATGAAGCAGGAAATTTCAAAGGCAGTTCAGTCAGTATCTGCTGTGTCCTGCAGAATGTCTCGCAGACTCTTTCATGAGTCAGGAACCCCAAAGAATCATCTCACATTTAGGCAAGTTCAGCATTCCTCTCTGTGTCCAGTTTATGCAAGAGTCCAAGCAAGAGCAGTTTCTTGCCCAATGGCTATCAAACTCCATAAGTAGCCTCTTAGATGCCCATCTTCCTCTTGAAGTAGCTTGTGCTGCCAGGAGCAGATGTGTCTCATTGTCATGAAAAGTCCTAAGTTATTAAGACATTTAAAATGCAATATTCTGTAGTCTTTGAAAGATATGAAGAATGCCTATTTAACTTAAATATATCTCTATATATCTAGAAAATCTAACTAACATAACTACAAGTTTTACTATTATTGATGACTATACATTAACAACCTATATACATTACATTTTTAAATGAACTACACAATCACAATACCTTAATCACTATTAGAAATACATATACATATAACAAAATTGACCTTAAATTTAAATCACTAAAGCAAAATCCATATCAATGCAAATTACTCATCTCCATATCATATCCCCCTTTAAATGTAAAAGAACATTTATAAACAATATTTGGGAATATGAGTTATTTCTCTCCAAACTGCTTCCTGCTGAATGGGGACGCGGTTAATCAGATCTTTCATGGTGTAACCTGTGTGCCTGGTTCATTTCAGTCATCAGTTGGGTAAAGTAATTTTCTGAAGGTGTTTACAGCAACCTTTCAGGAGGGCGTGGTCTATCATACCATATTGGGATAGAAGCAATCCACAGAGTCTCATTTTCTGTAAAAATAAAAGAAGAATCTCTTTTCCAAAGTAACATATCCTTAGATCCAAATTCTGAAGTCAAGGTATTTTCAAAATATCTATGTTGTATTAGTTCAGCAGCATTTATAAACACATATCTTTTAGCAGCTGTTGCTCCTTCCTCAGCATTCAAACAATCCAAGGAGAGCAGAATAGCATACAGTATCAAGGTTCTCCGTATATTTTCCATCTTTGTGCAGCTTTGTTTTAACCTCTATTTCGTTTATTTTTATTTTTACTTTTACTTTTTGAGACAGGTTCTCTGTATATCTTTGTCCTGGAATAACTCTGTAGACCAGGTTGTTCTTGAACTCTCAGAGATCCACTTGCCTTTGCAACCCAAGTGCTGGGATTAAAGGCATATGCTACCACACCTAGAACTCACAGAGATCTGTCTGTCTCTGCCTCCCAGGCATTGGGATTAAAGGTGTGTGCTGCCACACCTTGAAGTCACAGAGGTCAATCTACCTCTGCCTCCCAAGTGTTGGGATTAAAGGTGTGTACCACCACAACAAACTACTTCCTTTTTTTTCTTTTTCTTTTTTTTTTTTTACTTTTAAGAACTTTAACCTTTAGCCTGCATATATTTTTAACACAGTGTAAACCACTTAGACATTTTCTTCGACTTTGAATTTTTCTTTTACTGTATATCTCTCTTTCTGACTACATGAGTCTTTACTTTACCAAACAATATCAGTAGGACTAAAGCCGTGACTTTGGCGGCTAGATCCAGCCCATTCCCTAGCTTTCCAGCCTCATGGCAGAGGTACCACAACTCTTTGGTGGTTCAAGGTCCCTGCCAGCAAGCAAGCTGCAACAGTGTTAAACAACACTCAAAAGCTCCATAGTCAGGACCGCCTGCTTGAAAGAGTCAGAGTTTGCCCTGGCAGGACAGCCCAGAAAGCCGGGATTTTAAAACGACACAGCTTTTTTCCTGCTACGGCTGAAAACTAAAAAGCTTTTCATCAACACCGTTTAAGTGTTTTGTGGCAGGACCTCTTAATGAGCTGCAGGGTTTTGCAGCTGAAGCTGAGTCAGGAAGCCTCTCTTAGATGAGAGCGCTTGCTCAGACCCGAGAAATTGCTGTTACCGAAAAAACATGCTTTACTCTAGTATTTCCCCAGCTTTCTCAAGCTTTCTGTGGATTCAGTTATCCACGTGGGCGCCATTCTGTAGTGAGGAGCCTCAGGTTGCGTTCCTGCAGCCCAGTTCCCGGCCTCCTGACTAGCTTATGCCCCAAAATAACAACACACAAATTGTATTCTTTTAAACACTGCCTGGCCCATTAATTCCAGCCTCTTACTCACGTCTTGATTAACCCATATCTAATAATCTGTGTAGCACCACAAAGTGGTGCCTTACCGGGAAGTTTCTAGCGTACATCCATCTTGGGCTGGAGCTTCATTGCGTCTCTCTCTCTGAGGAGAGGCAAGGCGGTCTGCCTAACTTAAGAGAGGCATGGCATCTGACTGAGCCATCTACCTCACTTCCTTCTTCCTGTTCTGTCTACTCCACCCACCTAAGGGCCGGTCTATCAGATGGGCCAGGCAGTTTCTTTATTAATTATCCAATGAAATCATCAGATAGATAGAAGACACACCTACATCAAAACCTCACAAAAACTTCATGCCCTATGACTGCTGGCCCGGAAGCTTGAACAAAATCTCACGTCTTGTTCCTGCTGGTTCCAAAGCTCAAGCAAGCAATCCTACAGTCTTCCCGACTCCCTGTCCCAACCACTTCTGTTGTCCCGACATGCCTCTTTTTCTCTCCAACAGACTGGCAGCTGTGTTTGTTTTCATGAGGCCCCAGTGGGTAGCTGGAAATGATACCATTTTCCACATCTCCTCCTTCCATGCCTTTCCCTGGAGATGCGCATAGAGGCTCTCTGATGTCCTTTGCTATGCTGTCTGGGTAGTTCTCACCATCACCAAGAGAAACACAGCTCTTCAAGCTGCAGGCCAGAGGTCTGTAGAGGGAAGGAGGGGACGATTTTCAGTCTTCAGTCCTATCTCAGTCATAGTCTCGTACTGGGCCCGGCACTGGGGACACGGAAGGCACATGTCCAGACCTTGCTCTAGAAGTGTGCAGAGCCTCCCAGCAGGCAGATGTGGAAAGACATCTTGATAGTAGAGATTCACAGTATTGTGTGTCCTCCCCTACACACAATACCTTCCTTTCCTGGTCCTTTCTCCTTGTCTGTCAGTCAGCACTGGGAAGCGGCTATCCGTGCTGGGAACGGGAGGCAGCTCAGCGGAAGATGCTTCCTGAGCTCACCAGCCGTCCCTGAGAGGCATCCCGCAGATAACTATTCTTTCCTGGTTCCCACCCTTCGAACCAGTTCTTCATAGACCCCAGAAACGTCCCTCCGGAGATGTCTCAAGAGCCTTCCACTCTAATTACACCCCTGGACAAGGCCGTCTGTCTTTCCTCAACCCAGAGCCCAGCTGGGACCGGCTCTCCAAACTGGGGACAAACTCTCCAATGATTTATTGGGTCTAGGGCTGGAGGACCAAGGCCGGAAAACCAAAAGTAATCACTCAATTTCAGGCCTGTTCAGAGCTAAGTGAATTTAATAATCCATAGATCATGTTATACAAATCACATTTCACAGTTGTAAAGACTCACCCACGCTGTGCACAGTGCTGGGTGGCTTATTTCACAAATAAATAGGCAGCGTCTAAACAGCTCTGTTTCCTCAGCGCTCACTTCCGGAGAGCAGCGTGACCCTGGCTGCCCTCTCGCCCCCCTTCTCATACCATGAGTTGACTGCCAAAGAGGCTTGACTTATAAAACTAATTTTTATGTGAACAAAGGAAAAGTGATGTCATTTATTGAGTACCAGTTATACTGCAGGCCACAGGCAACATGTTCTGTAGAGGTTATGCATTTGGCACTGAAAGTATGAAGTATAGGGCATTACGCCATTTTACAGATGGAGACTCTGAGGATCAGAGGGACTCTGGGCTTAGTCAAGGTCAGGGAACTGATACCCGTAGCTCAGACTCCATAAAACAAAATGCCAGTTAAATAAAAAGCACCCTCCACAAGGAGATCCAGTGAATCTGGGCTGGAGGACAGAGCCTGAAGTGTATCCTGGCGCTGAGACTCCTATGGCAAGCTTTTGTCTTAGGGTACCACCTCTGAGGATGCTGCATATGTTCTGACGCACGCCATGGGGTGCTTGCGTCATACCCCATTATACTAAGCATCTTTAATCACTCACCCACTGGTGCATCTTGGTGCCAGGGTGTTTGGCCAGCTTAAAAGAGGGGAGGTAGGGTAGCTTGGATATCTCGTCTGAATGACACATCTGAGCTAGGGTGGCGGCCCTGAGCCTCATCTCTCATGTCTCACTGCAAGAACCTGACAGAAGTCCACGGCACCTCAAGGACAACAAAGGCAGAAGACACTTTTACAGTCAGCCCTATTCCTGCTTGGTCCAGAAAGAGCGCTTTCTGCCTTCCTCTGACAGTAAGGGAAAGGGATGGTTGGATGTCTGTCCAACAGGTAAGCTCCCATCCTAAGTCTAATATCTACCCTTGCTATTTCCCAGGAGAAACACTCGTGCCTAAGAATGGGATTTCAGCATTTGCCCTTGCTTCCTCCACACCCCTGGGTAACGAGAATGACTATTCCCACCTGACAGATTGTGCAGCCGAGGTTAAGTGCTTTGTTTTAGTGTGTCTCAGGAAGTCGCAGAGCTGGGATGGAAGCCCACTCTGTTATATTCCAAAGCTTAGACTCAGAGCTCACATCTCACACATCCATTCACAGCCAGGAGAGAGGAGTGGGAACCACGAACCAGATTAGGATGGAGGCTTGTGCTTTTCCACAGGCCTTCTCAGTGGGGTGGGGCTTAGTATCCTAAATGACACAGCAAGCGGTTCGCAGCCCCTTCCGGATTCAGGAGACTCTGGACGTCATGAGGCCAGCCTGCATCAGTGCCACTGCCTGCGTCCCTGGAGCTGTGCTCCCTGCTCACTCTTAATGCCCATTCCTTAGAAAGAAGCTGGCTCACAGGTAGTTGGAGGGCTCCCCTAGTTCTCTGGAGGCAAAGATAATGAGGGCTCTTCCTCAGGCTGTTGGGGCATTTGCTGTTTCAGGTTCCATACAGATTATGTTTAGAGACAGTGTGTACATTAGGACACTGACCCTTACAGTGACCTGGTTCTCTTTCCCTCCAGACCCCGGCTCCCAGAGCCCTGAGCCATCCAGCTATTCAACTTTTGCAATGATGACAAGTCTGGGGCAGTGTTTGAGATGTAGTCCTTGTCATTAAACTCCTAAAGCACTCACCAACCCCCTGGCAGGCTAGAAGCAGCTTACCGAGAGACATGGACACCCCTCAGATGCCCAAACTCTGACCCAGAGAGCTGCCCGCTGAAGCAGACAACCCAAAACTTGTGTCAACTTTCATTTACGCCAAATAACTCTGGCCCTGCTTTCTTGGATGGCTGGGCCCTGGCTAATGACACTGACCACACAGCAGAAGGGCCAGAGAGAAGCAGGGAAGGAGCAAAAGCAGCATCAAGATTGTGCTTCCGTTGTGCTTCTGTTCTCTTTCAAAACTTGAGGAAGCAGGGGCCAGAGCTGTGGTTGCAGGTGTGTGAAGATGTCTTAGCCAGGAGAGCTCAGGTATCTGGTCCTTCCAAGGGACCTTTTCAACCTATTTCCATTTTCTCCCATAGGAAGAGGAGAGGTGGACAGAGAAATAATCAAATTGTTGTTTTCTTGGCACTGACCCCTGAAAAGATTCTCCGGAGGGGTCTGAGTAGGTAAAGATGGGGAAAGTCTTACAGATGCACTATGGTGAGGCGCAGAAACCTGGGTTTACATCATAGGACGCTGGTCGAGGCCAGAGAGTGAATCCCCCTTTGTGTTCCAGAACTCCTCATCTGTATTGTGGGATAACAGCATCACCTAGCTTGCGGGTGGCTGGAAAGATCGCATGCTCTAGTGGTTCTGATTAGACAACCAGAGGGTACTTGGCCCTGGCGGCCTTCCTCTATCCTCCTCTTCCTCTTATCTAGGAAGAGGAAAAGTTTCAGCAATGTGCAGATCTGTGAAACTTGTGCAATGCTGTGGAGCTAAGTGTTGAAGGGAAGGTGCGGGCAGAGTTTCTGCCGCTACACACAGAAGCTCTGTCACCTTCCATGGGTAGGATGTGGATCTACTCGGTTTAGATTCAACTCCTAGCCTACAGCTGACTGTAGGATTCAGCACACGTCCCATTGGGAATCTTCTATTGGCTTTTTGATTTGTGGACTTGGAGACATGGCAACATCGTGGTGTTTGTGATGATGTGTAGGAAGTGTCTAGTCCCATGCTTGCCATCCCTTTCCCTGCTCCTCCTCACTGGCTCTTCTACAGGGCCCAGCATAGGGCAAGGAAGCATTTAGAAGATATGCATCAGTCATATGGCCAGTTAGGTGAGAACATCTTCATGTGGTAGTTATCTTCTTCTAAAGAATGCAGCCTGCATTTTAGCAGAGAATAAGGTGGGTCATCGCTGTCCTCTGGACCACGTAACTTCTTCCAGCTGCTCAATTGTCTCTATCGAAACATAAGTCTTTCCATCTCTCTTAGCCTAAGAGCCAATGTACCTCCTGTTCAGTGAGTCTTGACTCGCCCTAGACAAACGATGGTGGGAATGAAGATGATGAAGATGGTAAAGAGGGCAATGATGACTGAGAAAATGGAGATAATGGAGAGGATGGTGGTGATAGAGTAGCAGAGAAAATGAAGGGGAGGATGGTGGGGATGGTGGAGAAAATGAAGTTGATGGAGAGGATGTGGTGACGATGAAAATGGTTGTCATAGCAGCTTTGCTGGTACCTACTCTGTACCAGGAATATTCCTTATCTAGATTACCTTATCCAGTGCTCCTATGCCAATGGGACCCATTTTATGGTTGCAGTGGCTCAGTATAAGGCTATGGAACACCTAACAGAGGGGGATGAGACTCAAATCCTGAGTCTGCATGCTAAGACATTATAAAAGCCTTAGAAGGGCATCCTTGGGAAATTTCTACTCTGTATGTTTAATGATTACAGTGCCAATACCAGTATATTAAAACAACAGCGGCAAAGGGATTGTACTTATTAAAATAATACTAACTGCTATAACAGCAAATCCAAATTCTTGGGGTTAAAACACAAAGATGAATTTCTTGTTCAGTGATAGCCCCCTAGTGTGGAGAGGAGAATCTGGCAAATGGAGACCTCCCATGTACCATTCTGTGATGCAGGCCGGTGGGGCTCTGGCCTCTTTGGTATACAATTACGGACACTTTATAACCAGCCTGGGTAAGGGGAATTACCTTACTTTTATCCCTTCTCCCATTGGCCAGAACATAGTTTTCCTTATCTGTAAGGAAGGTTGAAGAATGAAGTGTCTGGTTGGATAGGTTTTCTGAGCAGTACCTTCACAGTGGAAGCACAGACTTGGGGGGACAGACAACCTCCGCTGTTCCAAACAGCACTCATGGATGCTATCTGCACGAGGAAGGCCATGGCGAAGGAGCGCTGCTGCCCAGCAGCTGCGATGCAAGTTCATCAGTGCAGCCCTAAGGATTTTCTACAAATCATTTCTCAGTTTTCCACGTCTAAAAGAGAATGCGATGTCTACATTACAGAGAAGAAAACTGACTTCTTAAGAGGGGATGTGTAGAATTTGCAGTCTCCTTCCAGACAGTGTGAGGAATGCACATGAGGAGTGAAGGACATCCAAGGGAAGGCACGGGAGTGGGGGGGGGGGGTCAGCACAGAGTGCCTGGCTATGCCGGCCACGGCTGAGCACATGTTGGGGTCTGCAGCTGGCTCTTGGGCAGATGTGTTCACCCAGCATGTAGGGCTCTTCCGGAAAAACTTTCGTCTCAGAGCTGTCCACAGTAGGAAAAGAGTGAGGGTGGACTTGCCCGTCTCTGTCCTCCTCTGGTCCAGCTGTACCATTATTCTGTAAGTTAGTGCTATCTGTCCTCTGCCCTGCCCGAGGAGGCTGGCATTCATGTTTCAGAGTGGCTTTTCAGCCACGCTTCACAGGAAAGGGTCAAGTCAACAGAGTAAGGCCCAGCTTCCCAGACAAGAAGGCCAACATGGCCTGGTGCTTCAACAGGACATCTAGCAAGGGCCGTGCTGTAGGGAGAAGCATGCTGGGACACACAGAGCAGAAGGTAGAAGGTGGCATAAGTAATACAATGTTTGTGCATCATGCCTTGCTCCCCAAACTCTCCGTTTTCTGCTTCTTATTTAGCCTGGAGAACGGTGCTACCCAAATGAAGCTGGCCACCAAGAGGAAAGATGGCATGTTCCATATAGTACGCTGTCATGATGATCGGAAAGATAGGACTCTCATGTCTAACTGTGAAGGGACACGTACCGAAGACCCTACAGACACTTGGTGGAAGGGTGGCCCCAGAGTCCTCGGTCCTTTCTATCGAGCCATCTCCCTACATCCCCCCAGGCTTCTGCAGAGGACCCCTCCCTTGACCCTTCATTCTGGCCAGTGCTCCAATGCTTACGTTTGCTGGACAGCGGCAGCTCTAAATGACCTCGAGATACCCGGGAATCACACATCCTTTCCAACCATCCTTGTTCACTTTCTTGGAGGAAAGCCTCCCTACCTTTGGTTCTGAGTGACGACTAACCCACAGATATAATTATTCTTATTTTCTGCAGGCCTAACCCCCAGGAAGCAGCAGCTTGTCCAGACTGCCCACAGAAACCAGATCAGAGTTACGGGCCAGCTTGAAAAGCTCAAACAATGTACATGAGCAAAAGGAATGGAGCCGGGCCTCCCCAACAGGCAGCCTCTCTTCAACCCATTAGCATTCCTGAGGGGCCTCTTGGGAGAAGAAGAGGGGGGAGCACAGATGCCAGGGCTGGAGTTCCCCCTCTAGGTGTTCTCTAACCCTCAAAGGCCACTATTCCAGCTATGGCAGCTCTGTTTCTGAAATTGGAGACCCCCTGAGAAGAGGAAGTGGCAGCTGTGTGGCTATTTTCCCAAGGGGCACGGCTTCCTCTCTAAGCCATTAGGGGACGGTGAAATGGCAGGCATAAGGAAGCCACAATGAGGCCTTGGACCGGCACGTCACTTTCTCTGCGGATAGCATGAACAATGTAATTTAACAGCTCATCATTAATGGGGAAAATGAGATAAGAACTAGCTTTGCTGTCCAAAGGAGAGCTCCCAGGCTGGACTGAGTATGTGGTAATGTTTGCTTTCAAGCCAAAAGCTGACAGAGGGTGGATTCCATTCTTGCCCCACTGTGCACCCCAGCACCCCTCAACCCTCTTAAAGAATAGGCACTACTAAATTATCTGCTGACCCACATCCTTTTGGGCCAGCCTCAAGAGAAAGACTGGGCCTGTTATTTCACAGAATTGGCTAAACAAATCACAAGGCACGTTTCTAGTTCCCATCTTAATGGGGGAGGAAGGAGCAATCATTTCAGAAAGACTGGAAGGAATAATGTGGTAGGCATCTGTCATTTTGTAACTATGTCTGTTTGTTGTTGACATGGCTGCTTATGCACAGGGCATTCACAGCCATTGGTGTGTGTATGCATGTGTATGTACATATGTGTACGTGTATTTATGCATGTGTAAATGTGTGGCATATATATGTGTGCACAATGCATGTTAGTGTATACATGTGTGTACACGTGTGCATGTTAGTGTATACATGTGTGTGCACGTGTGTGCATGTACATACATATGTATGTAGGTACTTGAATAAGGATGTTTGCACGTGTACATACATGTATGTGCGTGCATGTATCTGTGTGTGTATGCACATCTGTGTCTCTTCCTGTTGTCTTGTTTCTTTCCCAAGATTCTCCTCACAAAAGCCAGTGTAATCTGGTCAGGGGGCAGAGCCATCTCTCAGGAGTCTGGGCTCCCTCCAGCCTTTTTAGCTAATGTCTGTGGCCCAGCCATGCTGTCTTTCTCTTGAAAATACTGTGCTCTGTGCCAGTGCCAGAGCCTGTGAAGCCTGGGTAGCTACCCTTCCTTCCGAATGCCAGAGATATTCTTCTCTGCCCCACCCCCAGCTTGGCCCCTCGGCACCTCATTCAAATGCCAGTTTCTCAGGAAAGTCTGTCTTCCTGGGTCCCCTCCTGTTCCCTGACATCACCTCACACATCTTGTATTCCATGCTATCATCTTAAATTACGACACATAATTATTTGTGTGGCTAGTTATTTAATGCCTGTCGTCCACATTATGCTGCAAGCTCCGTGACAGCAAGGTCAAATCACATCTGTCCCATTCTGGTTTCTAGAACCCGCTGTCAGAAGGTTCACTTGCTTTGTGACGAGACAGGGATGTTTCGAAATCGACCCCTCATACAGACTAAGGAAAATGGTTTAAAGAGCTGGAGAAAGGGGAAAGCGAGGCACATTCTCTTCACTCATTCCATCAGTAGCCAGCTATTCTTAGGCTACCTGCTTCCTGCCAGGAGCATGAGGGATGGGCATGCAGGCTGCAGCCGTTAACAAGACAGGCTCTGTCTTTGTGTTCTCTTCCCCTCTCACCTGCAATGCTAGATTACCCTATGAGGGCTGTCTGCTTACCTGACTGTAGACCTTAAGGTCCAGGGCCATGACCTGCTTATTGTATATATGCGGTACCTAGCAGTTGGTGCTTCCAGCACTCCTGGTGCCAAATAAATGTCCATTGAAGGAGTGAATGGCCGGAGCTGTACAGTCTCCTCCTCTCCCCTCTGTCCCACCCAACCTCACTAATCTAGATACCTGGCAGGATACCGGGTATGTTTGCCAGAACCATCCCTACAGAGGTCTTTCTTCTTTATCTGATTCTGACCTATCCTGAAATCATGTCTTGCGTCCTTTTCTCTAAAATGACTTTCCTACTTGGATGTCATTGCCCCAAGTTCCGAGACCCAGGCCAGGCCTAGATTTCTGCCATGGCTTCCCACAATTCCAAGAATTCCTGGCAGTTCTTTATTCCCAAGACAGCAGCTTCATGTGGAAGGCAATCATGCTTATTCTGCATGCCAGGTCCTTGCCTGGCATGTAGCAGGATTCAAATGAATATTTTTTTAAGTAAGTGATCGAATGGATATCAGAGGGGCAACTGCAGATAAATAAAAAATGCCTTTACCTGTCTTTCAATTTTGTACCTTCAAACACATGGGCATCTTGCTGGAAACACAAGCAGAAAGGTAAATTGCTGTAAGAAATTTTGTATTTTAAATTCATTTTTGAAATGGATTTGCATGCTATCCTAAGTGCTCCACACCCTTCCTGATTCTTCTTGCAGCCCCGGGTAGTGAGAAGTGGTATTCAGAACAAGCAGAAGATTAAATCATGCTCAGGGCATGCAAGAAAAATGAATTCTGACGTTTCCTAAGGATATTTTAAACAAGGGTTGGAACAAAAGAGGATTTGTAATTAACCCCCAGTTACCTAGGAAATTGCATCTACCACAGCATCCATTCACACAAAGATATGCCTTGATCATGAAGTTTGTGAATGGCCACTCCGGGGGATGAGGGATAAATATGGGTACCATGCTAGTCCCATTACACAGGCTATGGTGCCTGAAGCTCACAGCCCATTTGTGAGCTGAACAGCATCACTACAATCTTACAGCTCTCTTTGTCCTGGGCCCTGGCATATGACTTCTTGGGTTTTCTGAATGATAAGGGGTCTATAACAAGCCAGTTTATCTGTACCCAAACTTCCACCACGGAGGGCACATCAGAGGGTCCCTAAACAGGGACTATTTGACAGAGGATCCAGTCATGTGATTACAGGGTTGACATTAATATCCTGACCCTGTGACCTCCAGGGAGGGAAGATAGCTTGGAGAGTGAGTCAATGGGCTAATGGATAATTATTTAATCAATCATGCCTGCTTAATGAAGCCCCTATAAGACACCCTAAACTATTGGGTTTGAGGAGGCTACAGGTTGGTGACAAGAGAATGTCACTTTCTAATTCTGGAGCAGAAGCGCATGCACCAAGGGTTTTCCCAGACCTTGCCCTGGGTACCACTGTACCTAGCTAGACATCCGAATCCTTAGTCGTAAACGACTAAATGCAAGGAAAATGTCTTCCCCAGTCTTAGAGCCATTACCATGGCAGATTATTGACCTGGGAAAGTGGCTGTGGGAGTCACTAATTTATAGGCTGTCGGTCAGTGGCACTAACTCCAGGCAGTTAGTGTCAGAATCCAGTTGAATCACTGGACACCTAGTTGGTATCTGGAGAGCTGGAGGATTGACTTTTGGTGTGGAAAAACCCCACATATTTGGTGTCGGAAGGGTTTCGGTAAAATCGAATCACAGTGGCTGGGAAAACAGAGACACAGGCAGATTTCTGCAGGCTGCTACTGCTGATGGGAGCAGAAGGTAGGTTTGAGTTCAAACCTGCATAAATAGGAACCTATGCTTCCTCCACAGGGTGGCTGATGTTTCTGAGAAGGGTGTTTGTTCAGCAATATCCATGTTGAAACACAACGAAGTCCAGAGCAGACAAGAAGCCAAATTCAGACCCTGAGCTCACCACTGTGTCCCAGACTCTACTTCATGCTGAAAGCCCATTTTCCTCCTTTGTAGACTGGGGTAACAATGGTGCCTGTCTCATGAGGTTATTGTCAGCTTCTGAGGTAATCCATTTGGGCATCTAATGAGACCAAAGTGATGTGTCACTTAAGTCTAAGAACGGATGACATCTGTGTAGTGGTGAAGGATTGGACGATGGCGAGTCAGAAGCCAAGTGCAGGGCTGGAGAGATGACTCGGCAGTTAAGAACCTCTACTGATCAATCACCAGGACCAGAGTTTAGGTCCTAGAACCTATGTCAGGTGGCTCACAAGCACCCACAACTCCAGTTGCAAGGGTTTGGAACCCTCTCCTGGCTTCTGTAGGCATCCGCACATATGTGAATATACTCAGATTGGCAAACACACCGAGACATGCCCACACACAGAGAGGGAAATCGAATTAGATTAAAAAGGAAGAGAACACACGTGATCCAGCGCAAGTGGCACAGGAACGAAAACAAGTTCCGAGGCAGGTGATGCCACTCCATAAAGCACCTAGCTTGCTTGGGATCCCTCTGGGTTCCTCCATCCCCAGTACTCGGAAAAACAAACAACAGCAATAATAAAAAGCTTTCTTTCCTTAATCTGTTGCCGAGGAGGCCTCTTGGAGCTGAGCACCGCTGAGAACTTCTTGTTGGCTTTCTTTGTTTTTTATGACCCAAGTTTAGAGATACTAGATGACCAATGGCTGTCTCGGCAATGAGGATGCTATGATATCATGTGGGGAAACACACATCAATGGCTCAGAGACAGATTCTACGGTGCCAGCCTCTAAGTGGGCATTTCACAATCCTTGTTCTATTCATGGGGCCCGTGCCCTCTATCTGCATCATAGAAAGGCATACCTAATTTAATGTAAGAGGAATAAGCCAGAATCCCAAGGAGTGACCAGGCATTATGTCATAGCTTAATCACCAGCTGTGTGCATTCGTCTACATCAGGGGTCCTACCCGTAGTACCTATTGTAAAAATAACCAGAGCACAATCAGAAAACGCAACACTCTAAACGGGATGTATAAATAATTTAACGTTAGGTGACACTAAGATGCAACAGCGCAGTTAACCCTTTCCATCCTGCATCTCACAGAGCCGTGCACCGGGACCCTCAGGAAAGCTTGCAGACACAGAAGCATGAACACTTTCCCTGCACAGACGAGCTATGTTGCCAGTGTGAGGACATTCAAGACCGTGGGTGATTTCCCTAGAAATTCAGGACTCCATGAATTTTCCCATTCTATATTTAAATATAAACTGGAAAGGAACATATTCATTATGCGTCCTATTGTCTGCGAATAACAGTAAGTTTTAGAAAAGTAACCAATCACTTCATCAAAACATTTCTCAGGATATATCTGTGTGTGTGTGTGTGTGTGTGTGTGTGTATTCTGTCATTCTGATTCCTCTTTTGGCCATTTGTCCCCTTATGGCACAAGGTAAAATATAAAGCCATTCTGGACTATATGTCTCTTTTCTTCCTCATAGGAGAGGAATGTCATTGTTTGCTTCAGTGATAACCCAGGAGAGTATTACATTTTTCATTCCTCCTAAACACGTGTTGTTTTAGCCTGTTGTTCCTATTGTCAATTCCACGCTCTTCTTGCTTACTCTACATGTATTCAGTCATTTTCTTTGGTTGCTGCTAAGTGCCAATGTTTTATTATACATGCACATCTGATATACACGATATGTCATAAAATATACTACTTACTGTATTCTAGGTTTTTTTTCTTAAGTTCGCAGTGATTCCAAGGCCACACGGCATTTGAGATTGGCTGAGCAGCAGCAACTCTCTCACAAACACGCTTTCGTGAATGGCCATTCGTTAAGCCTCGCAGAGGGAGTCACTGTGAGGTTTAGACCGCAGTTACCCACAACATTCCTCAAGAGGGGATAAGGAAGTGGGCGGAAAAGAAAAAACAAACCAACAGAGGTCTGGAGGACAAGAAACAAATCATGCAGTGAACCTGATGGGAACCGGTAGGTAAAGAATGACCTGCTGGACACCGCGAAGCCTTCAGCCCCCAGCCGAGATCCTAGTGCGTTCACTCTGCACACCCGGGAACACAGATTACACATGTGGACTCTGAGTTTTACTGGCGATGTTTCAAGGACAGAAACAAAAGATTTGTTTGGAGCCCAGAGACCCTGAAACACCCGAATGCTTGATCATCTAAGAGTGTAACGAGGATGGCGGGAACTCAGCAGGTTGTCACGTCTGTGCGGCAGTTCACCTCACACCAACCACAGTCTCCGCTTCATTCTTCCACCCACATGGTGGTATCATCAAGACACAGAACTGGGGACCCACATGAGAAATCGAGCAGAGTTTAGGAACGTGAAGACCCTTCGCATCTTTGCAGAAAGACCATGGCCCAAATGTCCCACGTCTTCCGGCTTCTTTCCTAAGCTATTTGCTGCTGCAAGCAGGAAAGATACAAACACCAACCAGTATTTCCATGGAGAAGGTTACTGGACATTTGTCTGCTATTTGAAGGCTCAATAACATGCAAGACAAAGTCTCGGATCCTGCCTCACAATCTAATTTGATTTGGCCGCTGAATGCTTTGGGACCTAATAAAACAGTTCTTAGCTCCTAAAGGAGGTAGAGACTTGGGCCTGTGGGGGGTTTGAATGAGAAATGTTCTCTATAGTGCCAGGCTTTCGATCATATAATCTCCCTTGGTGGCACTGTTTGGGGAGGGTTAGGTAGCACAGCCTTGCTTGAGGAAGTACTCCAGTGGGTATGGGGTCCCGGACTGTAAAGCCTTGCCAACTTCCAGTTCATTCTCTGTTTCCTGCTTGTCTTTGAAGACGTGAACTACCACCTGCTGCTGCGCCTCCCAGTCATGGTGGATTCTTATCCCTCTGGAGCAATTAGCCCTAATAAACGCTTTCTTATATAAACTGCCTTGGCTCGTGCTGTCTTATCATAGTAACAAAAATGGGCCCAAGTCTAAGGTTAAGCCACCAGGATGTACCCATTCTTGATAACTTGACTGGGACCACAGGAAAGCAGCTGCTTACTTGGTTCACAGCCCCATGCTTCCAGTGGGAGCCCAGAAACTTTCTCCTTCCCAAGGTTGTCAGGAAGCTCCCCGCTTTTCTTCTTTCCAAGTCTTTAATTACTCTTTCCTTAACTATATATAATGCACTGTTAACTATCCTGACATGAACTTTTCCCTGAGAAGCACTCGGCTCACCCATTACCAAATAGCCTAAAAGTGGCACCCCAAAGCTGCACTCTCCCCTCAGAGACCAGGGCGCTGCAAGATCTTCAAAGCCCACGTTACCCGCAGCCTCTGAACAAGGACCAGGTGCCAGCCTGACATATGACTCGAAGTTCACAAGAGACTTGTAGAATCCGTCTCTTGAGACATATGTAAGTCGTATCCTGAGAGAGAGTATTCACCGGTATCTGAGGTCTCTTTTCAGGGGGAGCTCATCCTCCAGGCCCCTGTCATATCATGGAAGCCTTCAGAATAGTTTGCAGTGATGGAGTGTGGGCAACATGACCAATATTGCCTCCAAGCCTGGCACCCGACTCCTGAATCATAATTTGGGCCTCCTCTCTCCCTTTGCTGTGCTTAAGACACAGTGAAAGGACTGAGGCTTGATGTGATATATTTGGCAGGATAGTTGTGGGGAGGAAGAAGCCTGTGTTCCTGAATATTCAGACGGAGCAGAAACCTCTACCTTTATTGTATCAACCCACGTAAGTTTGAAGACTCATCTCTCATTGCAAATTACCTCAGGATTCCTGACTATAATGAATATGTCTTTTGATATTTTTTTGCTGCGACGGGCTCTATTTGTACCTGTGATGTTTTACACATCTCAATTGTGCGGAGACGTCTTAAAGTGCGGCACCCTGCCCGTAAGTTGGGGTTGGGTTTTGGGGGGCTGCTGTGATTTGGTCATGGTGACCTCAACTGCCAGGACTTCATCTGAAGACTCTGATGAGATTGAGGGCTCTAACTGAGCATCCTTCTGGAGTTCACGTTCTTCCACAGGTAAGCCTGTTGCTGCCTCACCGAATGCTCTGTCCATACCATTGCCTCTCAGATGAGCAGATGGGAGTTTTGATATAAATTGTGCTGGCATGTGCTGCTCTGAAAATAGGTTTGTTTCTTTCCTGCTTCTAAATTCAGTTTTAAGAAGCAACAGTCAACAAACTCCATTTCCCCCTTAACGCAGGTCAGCCACCAGGACGAGACCTCCATTTTCTATTAGAAAGCAAGGGAACAGAGCACTGGGCCAGGGTACGGGAAGAAGCTCAGGGCCCCCACAGCAGCAGAGACCTTTCCTGTGGAACTTCATGTGGGGCATCTGGCTTGCGCTCGCTTTTTCTGTTGAGGAGGGGCTTGGCACTTTGCGAAGAGACACTTTCTAGTTCGGAGTACCGCCAATTAGAGAGCTCAGATGGGAGGGCTGGAGAGATGGCTCAGCCATTGAAAGCACAGGCTGCTCCTCCAGAGGACCTGGGTCCAATTCCCAGCATCTACATGGTGGCTCACAACTAGCTGTAACTCTAGTTCCGGGGGATTTGATACCTCCACACCAATGTACATAAAATAAAGTATACAAAAAAGTCAAGAAAGGCATTTTTAAACATTAAAAAGTAGGAAAGAAGGGGAAGGAAGGAAGCAAGCCCAGACTGTCTCAGCTGTTCTTCAGTCCCATATCTGTCTGTAGATGCAGAGCCCAGCATACGGAGCCTCCCGGCATGAAGAAGGCAAAGTGGAGTCCCAAGCTTTTCATTTCATATCTCTGCCCAAAGTTCTCTCTTTTTCACCATACATAGTCCCGGGGCCCCTTCTTAGACATCCTTCAGCCTGTCCACTGCCTCGTAGAAGCTGAAGTGGCAGAGACCAGCCACACAGGGACAATATGGAGAGGAAAGGCGAACACACACTATCTTCAGGGCACTGCGGCACTTGAACAAATAATTCCCTCAGAGGACAGCAATGGCTTTCCTCAGCTCCAGCAAGGTTGGTGGAGAAACGTGGGTCTCCCCAGAGCTCTGTAACAGACTAGAACGACGATGTGCCTGGAGAATTGCAGGACCCAAAGGATGTCTAAGGAGATCTTTAACTATCCCTCATGGGCCCCGGACCCATCCCATTTCTGCTTCTGACGCCACCACCCCATTCACCACCCTTCTCCTCTTAGAAGCGGTTTCTCCCAGACTTACCCTCACCCAGATGCCTCTCGACATTCCTGCCTATTTGTGAAGCCTCGCTTTTTACCAACTATTCTTCATTATTTGAATGAGAACGTCTACAGGAAAGAGCCTGCTATCTTCACTTAATCCTCGTCAACCCACTCAAGCAATGCTTGGCAACAGTTTGCCCTAGCTGATGCTGGCTAGCCGGCAGATTCACTCTCAGCTCCTCCCCTGCCTAGTCCATAGTGCTGAGGGGATGGCCGCAGGACAGGGCGCTGGCAGATCCTACAGGATCGATCTTGGTTTTAGCAAGGGAGATCCGATCTTGCCTGTCAGAGAGGCCTGACTGTAGTCATTCACACATCCAGGCTTCCCATGCTGTGACGGGCACATCATATTGTAAGCCCCTAGTTACGGAGATAGCCCATGTTATACTGGAATCCCCTAGTTACGGAGATAGCCCACATCATACGGCAAGCCCCTAGTTATGGAGATATCCCACATCATACTGTAAGCCCCTAGTTACGGAAATAGCCCATGTTATACTGGAATCCCCTAGTTACAGAGATAGCCCACATCGTACTGTAAGCCCCTAGTTATGGAGATAGCCCACTTCATACTGCAAGCCCCTAGTTACAGAGCTATCCCTGTACCATACTGTAAGCCCCTAGTTATGGAGATATCCCTGTACCATACTGTAAGCCCCTAGTTATGGAGATATCCCACATCATACTGCAAGCCCCTAGTTACAGAGCTATCCCTGTATCATACTGTGAGCCCCTAGTTATGGAGATAGCCCACACAATACTGTAAGCCCCTAGTTATGGAGATATTCCACACCATACTGTAAGCCCTTAGTGATGGAGATATCCCGCATCATACGGTAAGCCCCTAGTTATGGAGATATTCCACACCATACTGTAAGCCCCTAGTTATGGAGATATCCCACATTGTACTGTAAGCCCCTAGTTACAGAAATAGCCCACACCATACTGTAAGCCCCTAGTTATGGAGATATCCCCAGGTTGTGCTTCTCCTCACTACTGGCAACCTGCTTCCACACTGCAACTGTGCAATCCTTTGCCGGCTGCAACTCCTGGAGGGCTGTGGAAGATCCTTCAGGTCTGCCCTTACTCCCATCTCTATCTATGACACCAAGAGGAGTATGCTTCCTTCAGTTCTGTTTTATAAATCCCAAAGGGTTTGCAGCTCTGTCAGAACCAGGAAGACAGGAAACCAACCAAGAAAGAAGAGGTCAGCATCTAGCCCTGGACTTGCTAGGAATAATGCAATGTAGTTCCAGGCAAGAGCTCCTAAAACAAAAATAAAATCAGGAAACCGAGGAGACAGCCTGGCCTCTTTCCCACCCCTGTGCTCAGCAGTTGTCTCATTTCCCATCTTGCACAGTTCCTTGGGCTTCCTCCCAGGCAGGCTGAGGTGATCTCCATCTCCTATCACAGCTCCAGCAGGCAGTCCATGTGGCATGGAGCTGGAGAAACTGGTTACTGACCTGCCTGCTCCAGGGAGGAAGCAATCATCTCCCACACAATCAGACCTGGCTGAGAGATGGGAGGGGACACTGACTGCCTGCAGCTTCCAGGCAGAAGGTGAGATGCCCAGATTCATTCATGCAGATTTTAATAAAACTCAACCAAGAAGAAACACCTCATAAAACTTTAACAGGCTCTGAAGAGGGTTTTCCTTGCTATCTGGATACTGACTAGAGCCCCAAGATAAAGATAATGGGTAACAGGGGTCCCAAGTCCTAGAGAGATGCTTTATGTAGCTCTGCAAGCCCAGCAGCACATACTGGAAGATAGCCAAGCTCATCCTCAGAGAGGAGTAGTACCTTCTGAGGCCATCAATAGAGAGATGAGAGGAAGAGAAGCAGGCCATGTTACACCCCATCCCTATCAGCCTTAGGTCACACTGGGAGAAACACAGAAGTTGGAGAGCCAGGCAGGAGAGGAGAGATATGTAAAGACATATGAGGGCGTGCAAGGGCGTGCCATGAGTTCCAGAGACTTATGGAAACAGTCACTGCTGTCGCTGGAGCAGCCCGAGCAAGAAGCGTGAGAACATGCGCTACCTCCAGGAGTTGAACCTATACGGCAATAAACATGATTGTTCACGCCTGTGATGATGGGGTTGCGGGACGGGACCAGTGCTGGGCTAGCTGCAGGGCAAGGAACTGTACTCTGGACCAGGAATTCAGGCAAGGATTACTGGGCTTGAGCTACTGTCAAAGAACTCAGCCTTTAGAGACTGTGAGAGAGGGAACAGCCGATAGGGAGCGGTGGGAACCCACACTAGGGAAGAAGCAGAGTAGAAGACCTCAAAGATTGTCTCAGATATATCATTTGATGGGATGACCTTGGAACACTGCATATACAATACACAATCCAAAAGAATGGTGTAACAGGCTTCCTTTTGTACCACCAACCAGCTCCCAAATCATGACACGAAGACTTAACATTAGTTATGAATGCTCAACCTTATCTTATGCTTGTTTCTTGACAGCTCTTATAACTTAATCTGTTTCTCTTCATCTATGTTTTGCCTTGTTTTTTTTTTTAACCTTTCTTTCCTTCTGTGTGTCCTACTCCATCTAGCTGATTGGTGGCTGGCTGGCTGGCTGGCTGGCTGGCTCCAGACATCTCCCTCTCTTTCTCTCTTGTTCTCTCTTCTTGCTCTTTTCTTCCCAGCCTAGATTTCTCCTCCTACTTATACTCTCTGCCTGCCAGCCCTGCCTATCCCTTTCCTGCCTAGCTATTGGCCGTTTAACTTTTTATTAAACCAATCAAGTGCATTGGGCAGGCAAGGTGAAACAAATGCAATACGTCATTACATAATGAAACAAAGGCAGCACAAACAAATGTAACATGCCTTTACATAGTTAAAATAGTCCACAGGATAAACAAATGTAACATGCCTTTACATAGTTAAAATAGTCCACAGGATAAACAAATGTAACATGCCTTTACATAGTTAAAATAGCCCACAGGATAAACAAATGTAACATGCCTTTACATAGTTGAAATAGTCCACAGGATAAACAAATGTGACACACCTTCACATAGTTAAAACAATAACATTCCACAGGATAAACAAATGTATCACTTCTTTACATAGTTAAATATTCCACAACAGAATGAGCCCTGTGCAGAGGACTCCCCCTTCCCTTACTCCCTGATTGGTACCCATGAGCCAGAACTTAGGGACCCAGGGAACAGGTGGGTAGGAAGGAAGGGAGGAGTGAAAGGATAGGTGGGCTAGCCTGAGCTCCCACTGAGTGTGTTATGCTTGGAGAGATGAAACTGTGAGGTGAAAGTGAGACTCAGATTTCAGTTTGGTTGGGCTGGTCCTTCCAACAGCTCAGGATGAGGCTGTTGCTGCTGCTGCTGCTTCTCCTGAAGGGCCTGGGAATGGTACCCATGATGAGCAAGAGAGTTGAGCAAAGCAATGTGTGTCTTCCCGACAGGCTCTGCTGACTGCAGGCTACTTGAGAGCCTGGTCACACCAGCTCAGAAACCAATCCTCCCAAACCTTAGATGTCTCCTGTGTTAAATGGACAGTGTCGCTCCCATCTCCTGGAGGAGTTTTGGAAAACATGATGTCAGTGTGTAAAATGTCTGGCATGTGACCGTGCTCAGCCAATGGTATTTTTTCCTGCCTCCGTGAGCCATGGCTGTGCAAGGCTGGCTTGTAACCTTTGAGTTAAGCAGAGCTGAAGAGATTGGAGGGTCCTGACCACGCATCCTCATGAGAAAATATGAAACCAGAACCAAGGTTCAGAAAGACTGGAGTCCAGCTGCTTAAACTAACAGCAAGTTCACAACTCAAATCTTCTGGCCTCCACCCTGTAGAAACGACTGTCATTGTTGAGAGGTTGACTAAAGAGTGACCGGGGGCTGTTACGCAAGGACCTGGCACCCATGGTGGTGTCAAGAGCTGCCAGATTTAAAAAAAAACAAAACGCATTAGTGCCCTACCCATTTTCACCCACCCAGTAAAAGCCTTGTGCCAGGACCTCGGAATAGAGCCAGAATCTGATCCAGAGCCCCTCCTCTGTCCTCATCCCACTCCTAATAGTGTGGGAATCAAAACCATGGGTGGCCCTGGCCCTGGAAGAGCCTAGGAAGGCCTCACAGATGGCTGGCAAGAGACAGACAAGAACGGAGGCTTTACAGAAACGTCTTTCTCCTTTTGCTCTCATCCAAGGTGGCTTCTCCCTTGTAAGAGCACCGGCTTTGAGTCTGTGCTCCACCGTTCAATAGCAGGAAGTATTCGTACCTGGCTGCTGCCTCCATGGGCCTTCCATCTCAAGGGGCAGGGGTCTCCCATGGTTAGTTTGTACTTCTTTGATCTTTGTGCCCTTTCCTAGTCCTGCCAACCAGCTTCCCCTCTCACTCTGCTTAGAATTTTTTTCATTTATTTTGTTTTAAATTATGTGTATTGGGTGTGTATGTGCATGTTAATGTAAGTGCCTGTGGGGGCCAGAAGAGGGCATCAGATCGCCAGCAGCTGGAGTTACCAGCAGTTCCAGATGCTGAGGATTAAACACGAGTCCTCTGCCACAGCTGGATGTGCTCTGAACCACTGAGCCATCTTCTCAGCAGATGTACAGTTCCCCTGGAGTTACAGGGGAGTTGTGAGCTGGCACCTGGGTTCTAAGAACCAAACCCAGGACCTCTGTAGGAGCGGCAATGCTGTTAACCACTGAGCCACCTCTCCAGCCATCAAACTGTTGTTTAACTTAGGTCATCGAAATCTGCATGAAGTGTCTCCGGAAGTACACTCAGGGAGAAGCACTTGCCAAATAAATGCAACCAAGAATGAGTCTGAGAGGGAATCCTGGTGGTTAGATCAGCCCACCTTACAGTTGGCAAAACTCTCAGGGCCAGGTCTCAAAAATCTCAAGACTCAGCTCTGAAGCTGGTAGCCAGGCTGCCCCTTCCAAGCCAAAGCCACGGAGAGACAAGGAACGGAGCACCTAGAACAAGGTGGAAAAAGTGTGTGTGTGTGTGTGTGTGTGTGTGTGTATGAGAGTGTGAGAGTGTGTTTCTATGTCTGTGTGTATGTGTCTAAGTATATGTCTATGTATGCATGTGCAAATGTCTCTCATGTGTCTATCTAGTGTGTGTCTGTTTTATGTGTTATTTGAATTAGCTCTCAATATAAACATTTTAACTACATAAAGCTAACTTCTGGAGGCAGGGATGTAGCTCAGTTGGCAGAGTGCTTGCCTCATGCATGAAGCCCTGGGTTTGATCCTCAGGTACCACATAAGGCAGGTGGGGCACAAGCCTGTAATTCTACTTCTTAGGAGGTAGAAGCAGCCAGGTCAGAATCCCAGGATTATCCTCTGCTACATAGAGAGTTTGAAGGCAGTCTAGACTACATGAGACTCAGTCTCAAAAGAAACATGAAGCAAACTTGTGGGTTTTCTTTACAACCTGAAAAAGCACAAGTATGCATTAAGGAAGAAAACCTATAGTAAAAGAAAAATCATGAAAGAACAACTTACATGCCCAAAGAAGGCCATTTACTACAGGCTCAGGACCTAGACGTTATAAAGGAAGTGATTAATAAATTTGAATATACAAAAAGAATCAAAATCACCCCAGTTGCAGTATGAAAAGGCTAGGGATGATCCTGGGGGACCCCACAACCTGCGCTAAGAAGGGATAATCCCCTTAATTTATAACGAGTTCAGAAAGTCAGTAAGAAGATGGTCAAGAAGCCAATGAGAAAACATCAACTGACGAGAGCAGCCGGGTCCCAGAGAGTGAAGTAGGATGGGCAGGGGCTGTAAGAACAGAGCTATGCTCAGCTTCACTCACAATCTAAAAATAGCTCTGCATGAAGATGCCATTCATCATGCATGGACGTGGTAAGTATCCCAAGCCTGGACCAACACTGCCGGCAAGTTTGTGGGGAATCTGATCCCTCTCCCTGGAAATTAAAAATGCAGTTCCCCGTGCCAGAAACCTTTTGACTTTTAATCATGTGTCCCAAAGACAGGATTCCTCTGAGGTGAACACCTAGGTTATTTTGAAGATGTATTTGCTTTGCCTACATGTATACTTATGGACCGTATGTGTGCCTGTTGCTCATAGAGGCCAGAAAAGGGTGCTGGATCCCCTGGAACTGGAGTTATGGATGGTTGTGAGCTACTATGTGGATGCTGGGAACTGAACCCAGGTTCTTTGCAAGAGCTGCTAGTGCACTTAACCACTGAACCATCTCTGCAGCCACATGAACACCTGGATTCTACAGAAGAATCAGAGGTTTTGTCCAGATCTAAGTTGGTATCCAACCTGAACACATTGTTCTTCTGTAGTTAGGAAAAAGGTCGAGTTAGCAGCGTCCTCGGTGATCCTAGCTGCATGTGCTCCCCCTTTTCTTACTGAAGGAGAAAGGGGATTGGAGAAGCTGCAGGAGAGAGGGGGAAACCCGGCTCCATTGTGGCTCATTTTACCCCAGGGCCACACAGAGCCTTCCGTGCTGTGCTGGGATCTCACTGGAGCGCAACAGTAAGGCTAAACACCACCGCCCAGTTTTTATAACATTCTCTTCCCCTTTTCTTTACCAGGCTCTAGATACAGAGCCCAGGCTGGTCTTTAAGTAGGGAACTCATGGCTTTCATCTCAGCACTGAGAATGTGGGCTTGCCCCATCATGACTGGCTGACACCCCCTTTCTCTAGGTGAGGGATCAGAGTGGCCACCTAACAAGGCTTCTTCCACAGACTGGAAGGGAAGGCCTGAACGGACGCTCCCAGCTTGGGTCCCCTTAGACTGTTCTGGTTCAGATCATTTGTGTTGAATGTATCAAAGGAGTCTGGGGTGTTCTGGTAGGCAGCCTGGCTGTCTCAGTAACAGTGTAGCAGGCTCTTGCCAGGGATTTAATTTGCATTTTCCTCTAATCCTCAGATCTTGTGAGATTGATGCCCAAGTCAGCCTTGCCTCATTTTGATTTTTAGTTGGTGTAGACAGAATTTCATGTAGCCCAGCTCCTCTTGCCTCCACTTCCCAAATGGTGGATTTCAGGCATGAGCTTCCATGCTGGGCTCGAAACCAGTCTTAACCAGCTGCTCTGTGTGGAGGAGCGATGAGCTCACCAAGTGTCCCCACCGCCTCTGATTAGAGGACAGAGCGTGCCTGACTTTGCACTGGGCACTCATCAGACTTCCGAATAGGCCAGGAGGGACACGGCCCTCAGGAGGGATACTGCCCTCAGGGGGGGACACGAATGTCCTGCTGATAGACAAGTTTCAGGAAGAATGAACAAATTAATGAGAAAACAAAACGTAGTTAGACTCTCCATGCTGAGGCTGAAGGAGCTTCTGGCTGCTCCCGGTCTTGGCTTCCCCTTTCCCCTTCGTGAATCACGGTCCTTTCATGTTCAGTTTACTGGGAGAGAAGCTACACCCTGCTGACGAGCCCCCACTTGTCAGTGGAACCACTTGTGGATAGATGCTGTTGTCGTCCTTGGCAAAGAGTGCTGTTGAAAGGCAGGGATTAGAGCAAAGAGGTCAATTTCCATTTCTTTTTTATCAAGGTGCATCCTGATTGATTTCTTCAGAGTCCTTCAGAGCCAGGGATCAGCATCCCAGCTCCTCCTTTGAGAATCTTGCGCTCTTTGGGGAAGAACAACCTTTACATCTAGGTCAGGGTATAGTCAGCCCGCTCTCATAGGATGGATGCAGTGAGGGAGGGAGAGGTCAAACAGGAAGCCGCGGACTCTGCTGAAAACCACGTTGCTGGGGCCATGCAAACCCAAGCCTGTGCTTCCTCTCAGTTTACTCAGAGTCCCTGAGCTAGAGCTCGTTCCTCTAAAGTCACTCGAACTCATCAGACCTAGTTCCATCCAAGACCTCAGGGACTTCACAGAGAAGCTATCTGGGTCTTTCTTCTCTCTTTTCTAGAAACGAAAGGCCAGAGGCAGGTGTAGAGTTATTCCATTTGTATTATAATAAATAAAGCTTGCCTGAGGATCAGAGAGTAAAACAGCCCCACTGGCAAGCCTTACAGACCAGGCAGCAATGACACACACCTTTAATACCAATAGCCACAGTAGCTTGCCATAGAAACCAGGTGGCAGTGGTGCACACCCTTAATCCCGGCCCTAGATAGGATTATAAAATGGGAGGAGACAGCTCTCACTCTGTCTCATTCTGAGATTCCTGAAGGTAGGACCGCCATTTCGGATTGAGGTAAAGGTAAGAGCCAGTGGCTAGCTGTCTTGCTTTTCTGACCCTCAGGTTGAATCCCAGTATCTGTCTCTGAGTTTTTATTAATCGTGCTTCAGACAAGAAAGCAGTGTCACCCAGGACTTCCTGAGCTTGACATCAACTACAATGCCACAGGGACTGAGGTTTGGTATACAGGCCCGGGGCCCCTTAATATCCTCAATCATCACAAGGGATTTGAGAGATGTCTTAGACAGCACCCACCAAGCATCCGGAATAATGCAGACTTGAGAGAGGTCCAATCAAAGAGACTTCCTGGATAAAGTTCTGTTATCTGCACCCATCGCCAATTTCAGCACCTCATGCCAGCAGCACCTCACCTCTCCATTACTAGCCTACGATTCTTAGCAGTGACCCGGGACAAAATGGAGCCATGATACATAGGATGCTCACAAGACAAGGCCCAAAGAGGCCTGGCTACAGTGAAGACCTTGCTGGGTCCCAGTCTTGTTACTGTCAGGCAAGCTGACTGAACCGGCACAGGACACCCGTGGTTGGGAGGCAGGGAGGTGACAGGCAACAAGACAGCCGTCTGAGTGGAAGAAACAAAAACATACTGGTGGCTTTCCTTGGACTTGGGAACTCTGTCTGTACTCTTCTGGAGTATGGTTTGGTTTTGTCTGTCTCCAGAAATGACTGCCATTTCCTTTATATCCATATTCCATTCATCCACAGGCATCTGATTCAAAAGCGTCCCCTGTGTGACTCTGCTGGGAATGGTGCCCTCATTGACGAGTCCCATGTGGATTTGTGGCTTGATGTGAGACTTGCCAGTCAAACATTTCATCCCAGAGGGCAGCCTCCCAGACACGAGGGTTCCACAGTATCTGTGCATCAGAGGTGCCCAGAGGGTGGAAGCACACCTGACTGAGGAAAGGATGGTGTCGGGCATGTCGGGCAGAGCAAACTTACGCCCCATAAATACTTTAAACATCTTCAGCTTAGAATTCTTCTTCAGCAGATTCTGTTGATCATTTGGTAACAGATTCCACGTTTGTCCACGTAAAACAAGAAGAAAATGTGACTTTCTGGGAGGTTAATCCTGGGTGAGTCCTGAACGCAAAGATAAGTCTTTTCATTGCCCAAATGTGTGTCTGTGACATTTCAACCCCAGCCTGCTAAGGAAGTTTAATTCCTCTCTTCTAGTCCCACCGCCAAAGAAACCAGAAAATAATACTTAGAAAACAATACCCCTGGTTCCTGAAAGCCATATGCTAGCCACACTGCAGGAAGTGTCTCATTGATATTAATGTGCTTACAGCTTACATTACACAAAAATTAATTAAAAATTGAATAAGAGTTCAAGATTCTGAATGTCTAATTTCCCACCAAAGAATCTCTCAGAATGAATAGCTCAGATCTGAAGGTCATTGGTCTATCATATTGCAGGATGCAAGCCACTTCAGGTCACGCCTCTTCAAAAGAATAGACTTCAGAAGCCTTCCCATGATCACATCCTGGGAGGGGGCAGCAGGTCACTGGAGGAACAGCACTGTCCAGCCATTGCCAGCTCAGACTTCAGTCCTGAGAGAAACACCCAGCTGTTTACAAACCACAAATGGTCCATCACAGGCTAACAGTGTCAAAAGTCTGTTCTGGCCCTAAATGTCTCTGCAGACTCGTGGATGACAGGGGGTGTGGCACTTGTCCAGGCATGTAGGCTTTTACCTCTTCAAACTGTGTAGAAGGAAGCGGTGGGGCTGCGTCCTGCCACCCGGCCGCCAGCTAGCTTTACACCCGAAATAATTACATGGAAACTGTATTCTTTTAAACACTGCCTGGCCCTTTATCTATAGTTTCTTATTGGTTGATTCTCATATCTTGCTTTAACCCATATTTAGTAATCTGTGTAGCACCACGAGGTGTGGCTTACCAGGAGAGATCTTAACCTGCGTCCATCTCGGAGAGGAGAAGCATGGAGACTGCATATGGCGACTGCCTGAAGTGTCTCCCCAACTCTGCTTCCTTGTTCCCACAATTCTGTTCTGTCTACTTCGCCTACCTAATTTTCTGTCTCTTAAAGGGCCAAGGCAGTTCTTTATTAATAATGAAAGTAACACATAGACACTCCTCCATCATTTCCCCTTTTTATGTTTAAACAAAAAAGAAAGGCTTTAACTTTAACATAGTAAAGTTACATGTAACAAAAGAGTTATCAAGCAAGAATTACAGTTACAATATTTAAATCTATTTTATCTTTTATCATAACTAAGGAAAGCTATAACTATCTATTTATTCTTCAGCTCCATCAAAGACTCCAGAAGGATATAATATTACCTAAGTAAACAAGTCATATGCAACTTTCAAACTCTAGAAATGACAGAGACATCTCGCTGCCTGGACAGTCACCCAAAGTTCCTCTGTACCGTTGGGGCATCCATCTTCAGCCTACAGGCCCATAAGTATCCAGCAGACATTTCCATGAATCAGGAAATTCCAAAGACAGTTCAGTCACTTTCTGCTGTGTCCTGCAGAACATCTCGCAGACTCTTTAATGAATCAGGAACCCCAAAAGGCCATCTCACCTTTAGGCAAGTTCAGCAGTCCTCTTTCTGTGGGTTCCTTGTGTCCAGTTTATGCAACAGTCCAGGCAAGAGCAGTTTCTTGTCCAAATGGCTATCAAAGTCCATAAGGAGCCTCTTCGATGCCCATCTTCCTCTTGAAGTAGATTAGTGCTGCCAGGAGCAGACGTGTCTCATTGTCATGAAAAACCCTAAGTTATTAAAACATTAAATGCCATATTCTGCAGTCTTTGAAAGATATGAAGAATGCCTATCTGAAATATATTTATGCACATCTAGAAAATCTAACTAACATGACTACAAGCTTAACTATTATCGATGATTATCCATTAACAACCTATATTTCCTAATTATACATTACATTTTTAAATGAACTATACAATTACAATAGCTTAATCAAGATCAGAAATACATATACAAATAACAAATTGACCTTAAAATCCATACCATTTCAAATTATTCATCTCTATATCATATCCCCCTTTAAATGTAAAAGAACATTTATAAACAATATTTGGGAATGTGGACGCAGTTATTTCTCTCCAAACTGCTTCCTGCTGAATGGGGGCGCTGTTAATCAGATCTTTTATGGTATAACCTGTCTGCTAGGTTCATCTCAGTCGGCAGTTGAGCGAAGTAATTTTTTGAGGGTGTTCACAGCAACCTTTCAGGAGGGCGTGGTCTATCATACCATATTGGGATAGAAGCAATCCACAGGGTGTCATCCTCTGTGAAAACAAAAGAAGACCCTCTTTTCCAAAGCATCATGTTCTTAGATCCAAATTCTGAAGTCATACCATTAAGATGTCCATTCTGGTCTAGCCTGGCAGCCCATATAATGAAATGTCTCTCTGTACTTAGCTCCTTTACAGTCAAAAATTTCAAAGAAAACACAATAAAATACATCATCCAGACTCTCTGTGAATTTTCCATTTTTACGTGGCTTATTTTTACTCTATCACTTACTTTATTCTGTCTCTTTAAAGACTCTACCCCCTTTTTAAGGCATTAACTTTATTCTCTATATATTTATTTTTTCTCTCTCTCAAGCCTACGTACAGTCATCCAACATTGTGACCCATATGGGGGTCTTCTATGTCTGAATCTGTCCTATTGTGAATCTGTAATTTTTTACTATCCAGGAGCATTTCTTAAAATGTTAACCACTTCTTAAAAACTTAAGTTGCGCCAGGTAGAGGTAATACCGTACCGCCTGTTTCCAGACCAGTCTAAACCTTAACTGCACTGTTATCATGGTAATTACAATAGATAGTTCCTGCCTGAGATCAGTACAGTTCAGCATGGCGGAGCAGAGCCAAAGCCTCTCCTGCCTCAGTCATTTGGTGCCCCTGAGCCGCACACAGTTCCAGGCACACAGCAGTCCACATTGGAGCCGCAATCAGCAGTTTAATTCTGAGACTGAGCGTGCAGCACAGAAACTCTTTTCATCCAAGTTATAGCCAAATCTGATGGGTAGAGCACTGCGCAGTCTTTAAACATCTCTCTGGCAGAAATCCGCCATGCTCTCCCGCTTGCCTAAGCCTGATTCTGCCATCTGCCCAGGTGCAGGCAGGGAGCAGGGAGCCAGTCCATAAAAGCCACTGAAATGCTTTAAAGCCAGAGTTTGCACTGGCGGCACAGCACCAGGAAGCCGCGTTTTAAAATTACTCAGCTTTTTCTCTGCCGCTATTGCCGAAACAGGAAATCTCTCTACAGCATGTCCAGGCAAACAGCAAAAAGCTGTGTTAAACTCTCTCTCTCCTTTATTTAAAGCCCTCTCAGGTTTTTAAGTGGATTTAGTCACCACGTTGGAGCGCCAATCTGTAGAAGGGAGCGGCGGGCTGTGTCCCGCCACCGGGCCGCCGGCTAGCTTTACACCCGAAATAATTACACGGAAACTGTATTCTTTTAAACACTGCCTGGCCCATTATCTGTAGCCTCTTATAGGTTAATTCTCACATCTTCCTTTAACCCATATTTAGTATTCCGTGTAGCACCACGAGGTGTGGCTTACCAGGAGAGATCTTAACCTGCGTCCATCTCGGAGAGGAGAAGCATGGAGACTGCATATGGCGACTGCCTGAAGTGTCTCCCCAACTCTGCTTCCTTGTTCCCACAATTCTGTTCTGTCTACTTCGCCTACCTAATTTTCTGTCTCTTACAGGGCCAAGGCAGTATCTTTATTAATAATGAAAGTAACACATAGACACTCCTCCATCAAAACTGTCTGTTCCTGGTCACTTCTGCTCCCTGGAACAGCTGGAGACAGCAGGAAGATAAAGTCTGGAGCTAAGCAGATGCTGCCAGCAACTCTCCACCTTTGGGCTCCTCACCCGTGCCTTGGTTTCCAGGGATGTGTCTAAGAGCTAAATGAGACAGCACAGACTGGGCCGGGTACATAGCAGACTCTCGATAAATGTTCTTCCCATTTAAGACAGAGTCAAAAGTTCTAGAACAAAACTGGAGCTGCTCAGCTCATTTCCCTTTACAGCACAAGACTTTCACAAGATTCTTGCCCAACAGTCTGCTGGGGGGTAAATTCCTCAAAGTAAGGGCTGTGCTTTGTCTATTTCTGTATTTCCTTGGCCTGCAGTGCTCAACACAGGCCATGAATGTCTGCAGAACAAGTGAGTGGAAAAGTTGGGAAAGTATTGGAATGCTGAGGCAGGAGCATCGCAGGTTTGAGGCCATCATGGGCTACAGAGAACATTCCAGGCAAGCCTGAGCTATTCAAAGAGAGCCATCTCAAGGAAACAAATGTTTCCATCTCCTGACAGCACTTGGCTTTTTTTTTTTTTAACTTTCAGTCATTCTGATGTGTATTAGGTTATTTTTGTCTTCCACCCTCTGCAAAGCCCTTCCCCTAGTCCTGCTCATCCATCTGACTCTCCAGCAGACTGAGGGATGCATTCATTTCTGAGCAGAAACTGTTGGAGTACATGAACTCTGGGTGTCCCTTCCATTTTCAATGCACTGGACTAATAAACTTCAAAACGAAGTATGTCAACAAATGGAAAATCTTGCCCAATCTGATCCAAGAGGAAACGGAGCCAAGACCACTCATATCTCAAAGCCAAAGTGAGGCAGGATCTTTGTGAAGACTCCACTGCTGGACATTCGAGTCTCAGTGGGACTTGGGGTAAATTGGGGACATCTGGTTGACTGTGACAAATGCGTTTTATAGACGTGGTTTACTCTTCAGGATTTCCTGAACCTAAGGCACGCCAGCCATTCATTTGTCTGCACATCAAGCTCATGAGTCATTGATCTGTCCGTTTGTTTAGCAAGCATTTAATGAGCCCCTTCTCCACAAGTCCTGTACGAGCTTTGGAGAACACAGAAGTTAATCAGAACCAATCCCTGCACTCAAGAAAATCTCAACCAATGCAAGTGTCACTATTATACACCATGTCATATTGTCAGCAGACAACTGTATCTCATGTCCACGTTAGCTCTAAGTTTGCTACAGAATATTAATTACTTAGAGGAGCTGAAGAGGTGGCTCAGTTAGAAAGTGCTTTCCATGAGGGTTTGAAATCAGCTCCTAGAATCCTTATCAAAAGCGAGACAACATTGGTGCTGGGAATCCTACTGCTCAGAGGTACAAACAAGAGGGTCCCTGGCTAGACAGCCTAGTCTACTCACCGATGAGAGACCCTGCTTTGGTAACAGATCAAGGTGGGTGGCCCCTGAGAGATGTCAACAGAGGTTGACCTTGGGTACACACACACACACACACACACACACACACACACACACACGCACCCATGTACACCCACATGAACACATACCCATGCACCTATACATACACAGGCATAAATGTAAAGTATTGTTAAGCTTTATTTGGTGCCCATTCAGACTCTGGATCTCTAAAACTCCAAAGGAGTCACACTCTATCTTTCCGGCAGTTTTCTGTTTTGTGCTTTTCCTTTCCCACTGGATTGAGTTTCACCTGCTGTGGTCTCTTCCTCCTGCCAACTAGAGTGCACGGGGTAGAGCAGGCAATTGCTGGGCTGACCTCCCTGCTCAGAGGTCCTGATGCATGTGCTGCCAGCTGGGAAACAAGCCCTGCCCGAACTCCAAGGAGAGCCATATTGGAGTCTCCTCTGTAGCTGACACATTGCTCTGTTTACTAATTGTACACAGCGGTTCTCCGCGGAGAGCTGTTCATGAGGCTCGCCTGTGGTGCCTGGTTTCCACAGACCATAAAGTTGCAAATGATGGCCAAACATAGGATATCAAGGAAATGGCAAAATACTTCAGAGGAGGCAGGCTAGCTTACAGATAGGGCCATGAAGAAGGGGGAGGTACCCAAATGCCAGCACAGGGTCACCAAGGACCACTGACCCCAAACACTTCCTGAATTTCTGCTATGTGTACACCCCAGTGGTTGGGTCATCTCTATTTCTGCTCAAAGGTCATTTCACCATGTCTTCAAAGCGTCTACTTCTAGAATCCAAACACAGCTGTCACTACTTATTGCCACTGCCGGTAGCCAGGTCCCCATCTTCCTCACACACGTCTTCCAGCTCCCACAGTCCCACTCTCCAGCCCAGTAGATACAAATCCTCAGATGGTTTAAGTGACCCTTCAGAAATGCCCAGCAACTCTCAAAGGTCGGCCAGGCCAGCGGGGAATCAGCTGCTGCCTCTCTTTCCTGCCTCACCTCTGGTCATTTTCCGCATGGCTTTTCATGCCAGCCAACACGTTTTCAGCAAAGTCTCCTGAGAGTCCACGTGGCATAAGCCTCACAGCACCTGCATGTGGCGGGCCCACCCCATCAATGACACCAATGACACCTTTGGGTGGCAAGTCCCCTTCCTGGACTGTAAACTCCATGAAAACACCTCTTCTGTGGTTCATCTTCAGTTCCTGCTAGCAAGAGGCTCACAAGATATACCCGCAGATGTAGTGATATTTCATTCACATTTAAGCCTCTGAGGTGACTATGACAGATTGTCCTAATTATGCTAATCCATCCATCCTCAGGCGACACCATTCCCTAGGCTTGAGATCCTTGACTATCTAAGAGTGGAGAGACTGAGCTGGGCACTAGCAGGTATGCATTAATTCATCGCTCTCTGTTCTTGACTCTGGATGTCATGTGACGAGCTACTTCAATTCCCTTCTGCCTTGACTTCCTGCAATGAAAGACTGTAACCTGGGATTGAGAACCAAATACACCCTTTCCCCGCCCAAGCTCCTGCTCTCGGCGTGGTTTTGGAGTGATGGGAAGAGAAACTAAGACAGGGTCTTTCTCCAAGGATGGTGGGGGCACCAGCTTCCTGACCGTCTCCAGGAAGTAGACATGAGGGAATACAGTTGCTTCTTAATTTAAGTTGACTGCTTTTGAATTTTAATGGTGATGCTACTTGGATGAAATGTTGCCAGAGTGCTTTGCCAACCTTATTACAATCAGGAATATAGTCTTCTTCTCCTTCCATGTTGGCAGAAGGAGAAGGAGAAGGAGCATAGGCGAAGGAGAAGGAGAAGGAGAAGAAGAAGGAAGAACGAAGAAGAATGTCAGCATAAGGCAGACGACTCAAGCAATGAGGAGATTCACTCGACTGACTAAGGGAAGAAGACACTACTGCACCTCCTACTTCCCCTCTCTCCTCCTCCTCCTCCTCCTCCTCCTCCTCCTCCTCTTTCTTCTTCTTTTACAAAAACGAACACTGAAAATTCACCCATCTTGAGGTACTGCAAGCATTAGCATGGGGCTGTGGGCAGGGTGAAAGATTCTAGATCTTGATCCTTGGGTTTACATCCTAGCTTAGCTATGGTTGAGCTGCGTGGCCTTAGGTTGCTCAACCTCTCTGGGACTCTGTTTTCTTACTGCTAAGATAGGAATAACAGTATCTCCCCGAGGAAGTTGGTATAAGGGAAACGTGCACTCCAAGTACTTGAGGGGGTGCCTGGCACACTGGACACTGGTTAGAAGTGTCACATGTACAAGGAGGGCTGAAACGGAAATCATTCATGGATCGTGTTCTGAGGTCCTCAATAAAAATGAAAGGGAGAAGGGGCCCAAATGAGGGGTGCAGGACTGGCCACCTTTATAGGCAGCCATACCTGTTTTGTGGCTCTGGAAAGTTCCCTAAGACCAAGGAAGAATCCCCTTGGGTTAACTCCTGAACCAAAGCAAGATAGTGATGGGGAGGAAGCCCTCTGCAGAGGGTTCTGGGCCAGGGAATCCCATAGGCATCCTGGGTCCTTTCTCTATAGGGTTTTGTGTTCTGTGAAGCCATATAGGAGAGCTTTCTGGAGGAGCTGAGTGCCTCCTCCCATCTCCCTGGGGAATCTCATCACTCCCAGTTGGGTTCTGAGCTCCTGTCTAGAACACTCCATCACTTCCTCCTCTTCCAGTCCAGTAAAAATACCAAGTTGACTTGGGATCTGACCTTGTGGCAGCTGGTGTATGTGCTCTTCAGTGAGTGTCCCCTCTTGCCTTCTTTCCTCCCAGGTTTGGAGTAGATTAAGTGGTAAAGGTCAGGCTGGGACAGGAGCACAGGGTACCATAGGGAGTCTGGATATATGCATAGGGTGAGGGTGAGGGCCTGGACCCAAGGAGAATGAGATGGTCTCTGGGCTGTGCTGTCCACAGCTCCCACTATTTCACTTAGACACAGGGGAGATAAGCATTTTACCTCTTCTCCACTGAACCCTTCCCAGGTCCTCCAGGCCAGCCAGGGCCATTCCAACCCAAGCAACACAAGGGGAGGCTTCCAGACTTCAGCCACAGAGAGCCAGGCTGAAAGCTGGCTGTGGAAGAGGAGGCCTCGGAAAAGCCCATCCCTGCTCATGACCCACCAGTGACCAGGCCTGCATGGGTCTCCCTGCTTTGCTCAATTTGGAAGCTGTGTCTAGGGAAGCATCAGCGATTGCCAGCAGGTTTTGTTCCTTTCCTTTTCTTTAACCTCTCAAGCCCCGTTGTGCCTGGTGTGTTTGCAGAATAAACCTGTCTTCTTGGCTTCCCAGAGGCCCAGCTGATGCAGGCTGGGCCAAAGATTTGCTCACCAAGGGAAGCAATGTCCCAGAGGGGAAAAGGAAGACACGTGATTTACATGGCTTAATATACTCATTAAGGGTTTAATTGGAGTCAGTTTGCCACTGATCCTCCAAGAACCCCTTATTTTCTCCCTGTAATTAACGAAGCAACCTTTAGCTTCGCAACGCATAAATAGAGACAATCAGGGAACTGCTGTCCCAGACGCATCCCTGACCAGATCCCACCAGACAGCATAAAGCCCCTGGGGCACTAGAGGTTTGCTGATGCTCATCTTCAGTTTGGGGTACTAACATTCTCAGAGAAGAAGCTGTGGGATCAGCATTAACAAGGCTTGGCCTCAAATCCCATCTCTGCTCTTCCCTTTCCTTTGAAATGAGCCTCAATGTCTTTGAGTCTCAGTTTTTCCTCCTCTGAAATGGGGGTAAGAGGGTATTTCCTAGGGTTCTGGAATCCACAGGCAGGTACCATTTGCTCTTAGGTACCCAAGAAAGGTATACAATCTGCCAAAGTTTCAATGATGGAGAGCCAAAGAGTTTTAAGGGGTAGAAATTGAAGTATGCAAAAGGATTCCCAAGCAGAGAAGAGTTATTTTTACCTTGTGGGAACACAGAATGGTTTATGGAAACCACATGAAACATTCTAGCAAATTGCTTTAGAGAAGGACACCCATACCTAATCAAGGCTCAGAATATTTTAGTTGCTTGCCACAGTCTGGATTGGTCCACTAGCCCTTCCAGCCTCCCTTCCTCCTGCCCTTTTTCTGCCTGCTTGCAACATGAAACATTAATAATTAATACCACCCAATTACCCAAGCCAAAAATAAACAAAGCTTCAAGGGTGTGTTGGCTTTCCCTGAATTCACCATCAGGAAGAGACCGTGTCCCTGGTGCAGATGTCTGGCTCTCGAAAGCCATTTGTGTGGGGCTGCTCAGTGGGTACCAGGGTTAGTTAAAGCTTGCTTCATTATGGTGGCATTGGGGCAGATGGGAGCTGACGGCACCAGGCTGTTTTCATAGGGAAATGTACAGAGTCCCAGGTCAGTGCAGTGATAAATGGGCTTGCTGACAATTTGCCGGGAGAGCATATCTTGGGGGACTCCTGAGGTCATGAGATGTCTGCTATGAGCCTACACAATTTTCTTTACTTATCAGTCCCCACCACATCACAGACACATATTTGAACAATGAAACAAAGGGCGGCATGCATTATCATGCCCCAGCCGGAGACCAGGAGCTTCACTGAGACAGACTCTCCTGATTGGACAAAGCTGGGGCACACAAAATTGCCAGGCGCAGGACGCAGGAGCGGAAGGAGGAGAAGAGACAGCAAGCTCAAGTTGTGAGTTGGAAGATGCACTGGGGGCTGCAGGTGGATGGGACAGCAGCCCGTGAGTTGTAACACCCATGTGGCTGGCTCTGGAACCACACAGCAGTGTATCCCTAGGAGAAAGTCAAACTCCCACCATGCTTTTGTGTTTGGGAACCATTTGACACCACGGGCTCCTCCTTCCCAGCAGTCTTTTAAGGGCAACAGCCCTGTGTACCTGCCACCCTCCCCACTTTTCTCCACCCTCCATCCAAGTCCCAGACAGCCCAGATGAGATGGACTTTCTCCAGGAAGTCTTCCTGAACCGCCATCCAGTGGGTTTCTGGTATCCCTCCCAGTTTCTCCTGGGGCATCCCTGTTTGTCCAGATTGTCAATGCTTTGTTTCCTGTCCAGACTCTCCTTTCCTTCAGCAATACACAGAGGCAGGGAACACCCAGTGGTACTTCCGGCATCTCACATTGTACCCGGCGCAGAGTGGAAGCACGGAGCTGCTCGTGAAATGACCCAATAAATATGCGGACTATTTTTTACCCATAGGGAACAGCAGTCCTAACAGGAAACACACACACACACAAACACACACACACACACACACACACACACACACACACACGTGCATCCTGTGTGCACATGGTCTGGGCCTCCCTCCTCCCATGCCTTCATCCAAATGAGCCTCCATCTGGCAGGCAGGAAACAGAGACTGAGTTAGTGACATTAAAACATAGAACTTCAAAAACAAAAATCCCTGCAAGGGAGTTTGTGCATGAGTCCCTAATAGGGGAGAAGATGCAGGTAGGAGTTTGTCGCGTGCTTTAGAAATTGGGGGCAAGGAAAGCATGGGAGAGAGAATGAATAGAAGGGGCGATTGGGGAAAGTGATTCCAAGGAATGTCCTTGTCCGTCAGGGATGTGTGCTGACACTTCCCAGGATAGGTGTGGGGCAGGCACAGAGCAGGCCTGCCCGGTTAGAGGGAACTCGGGAGGGAGGAGGCTGCTCCTTCAGGGAGCAGTATGAATATGAGTATGAATGAGAACGAAAGCTGGGTTAATGGGGGGAAAGGACCAATAGATGGAGGAAGAAGGAGACCTCTAGGAAGTCTCAGGAAGCTTGTGGGCAGGCCAGCGTGGACCACAGGGTGGTTCCCGTTGTCTTCTCATTCTTCCTCCCTGTACCATCTTGCTGTACGTCAGGGGCTTCCCTGTTCATATCCCCTAGCCTTTCCACATTTTGTTAGAGAGGAGGCCCATTTCGTAGACAGCGGACCAGCAGTGAGAGGGTCTAATCTAAGCCATCTTAACTCATGGTGACCATGCTCCTTCAAACCCATGACAAGACAAAGTCTGTACTGCTCCTTCCAGCCCCAAACATCAGGTTGGGCCTGGGCATAAGTCGGACCAGCTTAGCTGACCTCAGAAGTTAGTGAAGTCATCTCCACTTCTGTCATAGCAGGTCTAGTAGCCCTTTCCCTGAATCTGTTTCTCTGTACTCAACATCAAGCTGCAGGTCTTCCCCTCTTTTTCTGACTGCATGTCCTTGACTTAGCCCATCAGCCCATCTCTGGATTGCTGGCACTGTGATAACAGTCACATGACATTGGAACATTTAGGGGTTCTCCTTGGAAGCCCAATATCTCCCTTTGATGCCTAATAAAATCAGGGGCATGAGAACAGGACCTGGTACCCAGACCCCTACTCTGTACTAGGTGTTTGCACAGACTGTAATATATAAAAATAGAATCCCTTTGGCCACATTCAGAGAGTCCGGTTTGGTCGCATGAAGGTGGAGGCTGACTGAGAAGCCAAAGTCAATGGCGCTGGGCTTGGATTCTACGGCGTGGACGGGCTCTGTGTGGGCCTTGTCAGCTTGGTTGCTCACCTTTCTGGACTTAGGGGGAGTTGGGAGGACCTTGGACTTAACATAGTGAAGGGAACCCTGATGGCTCTTTGGCCTGGAGAGGGAGGGAGTGGGGGTATGGGTGGAGGGGAGGGGAGGGAAGGGCGAGGAGGCAGGGAGGAGATGGAAATTTTTCAATAAAAAAATAAAAAGTAAATAAATAAATTAAATAAAAATAGAATACCATAGTCAGAAGCAGAGGGAACTGAGGCCCAGAGAGAGTCTATAAGTCCTCCAGGGCCACCATCAGAAAGTGGCAGGACGAAACTGTCAGCCTGAGCTATCTGCCCTGCAGACAAACACTAGGGCTTTGGGATCCTTCCACGCAGTGAGGTGCAGGAGCCGGGAGTCAGGGGCTCTGGTGGCATGCAGAGGGAGGGGTTTCTGGGGCAGATGGACTTTATGATGGCCTCCATCTCATCCCTTCGTGCCATGACAGAATGAACTCGGTGGAAGAGAGCAGCATTAGAAGGGAGGGGGCAGCAGAAGAGCAGGGTGAGAATGGAGCAGGGGAGCGAGCCAGTCCAATGTCAGGATTTGTGGGGAAAGCCATCAATATGCCGGCAGGCTCCTCCCATGCATCTGTTTCTGAGGTGGCAGGGGTGGTGGTGGTGGAAGGGAGTTGGGGAGTGGGGTGCCTGATGGGAGGGGTGCTGGTTGTCTAAAGCAGCTTTCAGAGAACACATCTGCTTACTTGTTAAGTGTTCAGAGGCTGCAGGATGCTGGATTATCAGGACAATGAACACCACACTTACATGCTGGGGACAAAGGGTGACATATTTATGATGGACAGTGACCCAGTATCACCTCTGTCTGGGCCCATACTACGCACTCCCTGCTTCATGAGACTGCAAATGCTCCCTGCAATATGTGGGGAGCAGGGGAAGGAGGGGACAGCCCAGATACCCTGCCTAGAGTTCTGAGAATCAGAAGACAACCAAACTCAATTTAAAAAAAGGGAAGAAAAAGAACATTTTACACTCCATTCTGTGATTTCCTGCTGACTAGGAGCATGCGTTTAAAGCTTAATCAAAAATCCACTAGAGGGAAATAAATCACGGAGTAATATTTGAAGTGTAAAACTGCCAAGTTCTTGGGTTACGATTACTTGATTTAGCATAAAAATTAAGAGTTAGTGTTTTCTCAGAGTAGAGACAGACACTTTTAGAATTTGCCCAAGTGACAGATGCCATTAAATTTTTTTAAAAATAATCTGATTAGCAATGCAGTCTGCACTATGGAAATGTCTCTGCCTGAACCTGGGGCTTGGGCTGTGGCAGGTGTGTCTGTGAAGGGTGTCTTCCAATTTGTGTTCTCCTGGGTTTAGACAGCCCACAACTCAGGAGCCGCAGCTTCCCCCTTTCAAGGTACCGACTTTCTCCACCAGGGAGGGTGGGTGGCTGACTTTCCTGGAGATCGTAAGCATCTTGTAGAGGCCTGGCTCAGGGGATGTATAATAAGTGTTTGTTGAATGGTAAATAAATGGCTACTGTAACTGTGTTATGCGCATGTGCACACTCGTGTGTGCTCATGTGGAGGCCAGAGGTTGATTTAGTGCATCCCCCTATCTTTCTATCTTATTCTTTTGAGACAAGGTCTCTTATGAAACCTGGAATTCATTGATTTGGCTAGAATGGCTGACTGTGGGGCCCCAGGGACTTTCCTGTCTCCCCCTCCCCAGTGGTGGTATTACAGATGAACCACCATGCTTGACCTGTTGGCTACTGTTGGGGATTGAACTGAGTATATGTAGCAAGCCCTCCCTGCCTGAGCCTCTGCTCTGTATCTGCCTCACACTACTGCAAAGACCAACCTGTCATCTCTTTATTGCCCTAGAAGGTGCAATGACCCCATATGGCAGACGTGAGCTACGCAGAGAGAAGCGAGAGAACTTGTCATGAGTCTACACAAGGTGCACGGCTGAGTGGGGCCTGCACCCCTCTAGTCTGGAGTCCTCCCACCCCATCAGTCACCTTAGTAGGAATGGATGAAGGATTTGTGCTGGACCTTAAAAGTCTACTTTCTCGGTCTCCCTCTTCTTCCAATGTGTCTTCTTTATTGCTCTTCCTCATTCGCGATTCATATAAACTTTCATATATTCGTTGAATAAGGACATGAGGACCTCTGCTGTTCTGGGCGCTGTGTCAGGGATGGAGCTGGCCACAAGTGCTGATGACAGAGGCAGGGAGTCGCTATTCCAGCTCCCGGGTACACACAGGTAAACCACAACACAGGCTACTCGCTCTTTTATCTAACATCAATGGCAATGTAGCAAGTGCCCGCGTGTGCTGGATCCACCCAGGGTAGAGGGGATAAGGCAGCTACTGATACTGTCTATTCTCAAATGGACCAAAAATAAAACAGTAATCAGTCAAGATGGTTCCAAGTACTATAAATCACATTGTAAAAGTAAAGAGGGAAAGGAGGAGGGGTGGGTGAAATATACAGGCATAGCAGAGGTCGAGATCTCCACATCCAATGGAGGGGCTCACACATGTTTCAAAGCACCCAGCTCTTCTTAGGTCAGCCCACTCATCAACACGTGGGCCAGCCCTACGCAGGAGGGGCTCCTGCCACCCTCATTTTACAGATTAGGAAGCTTCAGCCCAGAACGGTGAGTAGCATGCTCAAGGCTGACCACGGTGCATAGTGAACGTAGATCTGAGACCCTGCCCTAAAGACACAGTGCTGAACACCTTAACAACACATTGCTATGTCATCTAGCAACATCCTTCTTCCATCTATTGAGGAGGTCTTGGGATGATGTCTCAGCAGCTCAGTGACCCTGAGAGGACCAATGCTCCTTTGGATTTCTAAATCTTGGCAAGATGATTGGACAGACCGGAGTCCGAAAGTCTGACACTGGGAACAGAGCTTCCTCTGACATCCCGGGAAGAATTCTGTCCGTGAATGACTACGCTCACGTTTTCTCAGTATGACACCAGTTTAAATTACATTTTTTCCAAGAGGCCTGTGGCCTCCCCAAAAGTGCAGTAAATTATTCCTTCTAGAAGTTAGTGTTCCATGAAAGACACCGAGAAACAAATTGTGTGTGCTTTTCTGTGGGGCACACTGTACTTGCCCTCAGAATACAAATGCATGCACTGTGCTCCCTGAATAGAGGCCATGTTCTGAGTTGATCTTAAATGGTTTTCCCCTGCATCTTGCGGATTTGCTTTTTTGATTTGTGAGTTCTCCTCCCTCCACTGCTTCCTTCAGAACACTGACGATTCAGGCAGCTCTCCCTGGCCCCTGAGTCATTAAGGCCAAATAAAGCTGAGCCTCACAGTGTGATTTCATAAACGTGCTCACTAAACCTGACAGTAAAACATTTTATTAGGTGGGGAATGCCATACATAAGTTATTTATTTGCCCAGTGAAACATGAATGGGAAACTTCCTTTTACAAGCAGATAGTAGGATTCTGCGGCTGTTGACTCGTGGTCAGCAGGATTGGGTTTTTTTCTTTACGGTTTGCATTGCTATTCCAAGGAAAAGTAGATCTGCCTGCTCAAGGCACGAGTCTTAAGCCACTTAACATTATAAGTATCTTTCAATGGTACATTAACATATAAAGTATATCCCTAAAGACAAACAGGAAGAATTAATATTTCATGGGCTGCAGCCCACAAATGCCATCAGCAGTACTGATAACATTGATTGTTTCCCTGACCCATTAGGTTCTATTTTGATCTCTAGTGGCTGCAGGCACTCTGCACTATGGTGGGAGATATTTTGACAGGAGAATAATTCAGGGCCAACCTTCCATGACCTTCACCTTCTGACATGAAGGGCTAAAGAGGCTCTAATAAGGAGACCTGGCTTTGAATCAGACTTGCTTGTCACCATCATTACCTGCTGGCTGGTGGGACCACCCTCCTGTGATGAACTGAGTTAATCAGGCTCACACTGGTCCAACTAGCCCACCTAAGGGTCAGGACAGAGCCATTTGCATCATCCAGGTGATCATCGTGATTACATTAGCAGCTGCTCTCATCTGCAAAATGGAGAATGTGCATCCTACATCATCCCGGAGGCCTGCTCTCATCACAGGGTGGAAGATGGCTGTAAAGCATCCTGAGGGAGGAGCATCTTCTCCTGGCCCCAATGCCCACAGAGGCGCTATGTGATTTGGTGACTGCCTCATCCTCCCTGGTCAGGTTGGGTAGGAATTAGAATCTCCATTCTGGATTTGAAAAAAAAAAAATGCATGCATGCAGGAGTGACTGATCTACAGCCACACTGTATAAGTCAGGGTGATGGCGAGACTCCCCACGGCTTCAGATCCATGGTATCCCTTAGTTAGGCTGATAGCACCCAGCTGGCCAGTCAGGGGGACTGACAGGACTCCAGGAGACCAATGTTTACTCTCCAGACAAACAGAACCTTGCTTCTTAGCAAATCCCACCTCAAAGGCTCCATCTGGAACAGGACAGAGAAACGGGCACGCATTCCATGGATGATGATAACTGACCACCTCTTCCTCATAACTCCCGCTGCATCATGGGTATCACATTCTCCAAACCTCTTACTGAATCAAATCATCACATGTATGAGCTGTTTTCCACTGAGGGTGACCCTGCTAGAAGCCTTTAACTTTCTTTTCTTTAGTTTTATATAATGATGGTAAGAACACAGAACATACAATTGGCCCTAAATTATTCTTGCAGCAAACATTCAGACGTACAATATAGCATTAACCTGTAGACACAGTGTTCATCAGATCTCTCCAAGAGAGGGAAATGCTGCAATGGGGGATGGCATGGATGAGCCCTGGACATTGCGTGCACGAATTAAACTGGTCACAGAAGCAAATGCTCCCTGGCCCCTCTCCATGAGGCATTTAAAACCAGATTCATAGACACCGATATTGGAATGGCAGGTAGGGTGTTCGTGAGACCACTTAGGCTGCATTCTCCAGCAGAACTGTCAAGGAGTGCCTCTTGAATGACGAAGCTCTAGGTTAGCTGGCCTTCCATTCGTCTCTCTCATCCTGTGGGCGAGACCTTCTCACATGCTGCCTCTGTCAGTCAGGGTTCTCTCAAGGAACAGCACTGATGAAATGAAAATACGTAATACGTAGATGGGATTTATTAGCATGGCTTACAGGCTGTAGTCCTGCAAGTCCAACAATGGCTGTCTGCCAATGGAAAGTTCAAGAATCCAGTAAGTGCTCAGTCCATAAGACTGGGTGTTTCAATGGCTGTCAGTATACTCTAGAATCCTGAAAAAGGAAGCTCTAGCACCAGCAAAGCGATGGATGTGCCAACAGGAGTGAGAGCAAGCAGGCAAAGAGCGGAGAGTTTTCTTCTTCCATGTCCTTACCCTGGCTACACACAGCAGAAGGTGTGACCCAAATTAAAGGTGGATCTGGATTAAAGGTAGTTCTTCCTGCTTCAAATGATTTAATTAAGGAAAATCCCTCCCACGTGTACCCAGTTGCTTGGGGTTTTAGCTAATTCCAGATGTAGTCAAGTTGAAACCAAGAATAGCATCACATTCTTGGCTTGACAAAAACCTAGTGTCTCCCTGTTCCTTTCTGTGTGTAGCCTGGATCTCCTTGTGGGAGAAGAATACTATCTCAGTCTTGGTCTCTGTTGAGCTTTCAGAGAGGTCCTGTTTTTCCTACAGAGAAGAGCTTAGGACATCAGACAAGCCTCGCTAAGGATAAGGGTGCATTTGAAATCCTGACTCCATCTCTACAAACACAGGGAACCTGGGCCCATCTGAGAGATGAGTAACTGAGGCCAGGGCTATGAGTGACTAGAATATGGTCAAATAGCTATGTTCCGAACCCAAACCGAGTCTCTTACTCTTTCCCAGACCCCAGGTTGCATCCTAGGCTAGCATCAAGTTAGGACTCCTTTCTTTATATGAGTACTTTCTATTGAAGCCAAGGCAGTTCTGATACCAGCAGCCACCAGGCACCAAGGAGCTGCTTCCTTAACTGCTCCCTAAACATTGGCAGACTTCACATATGTCTCTGCAGAGAGCAGACCTTAGCTCAGACTCAGAGCTGAAAGATGCCCATATGTTCTTACTTTGCTGTTCAGATGTAGACACACTCAGTCTTGCCTCCCATTCATGAGTAAACTCTGTTATCTTAACTATTAAGACTGCCTGAGGGGGCCGCTTGCATCCTGATTCCCCTAGTACTTAAGGTCCCCGTGGGACTCACTCAGGACTTTGCCCGGCGCCAGCATTCGGCATCTCTGAATGTGCTGGGATGCACTCTTAGGGGAGCCTCATCTCTGTAAGGGGTGTCTGAGGTGGGGGCCCCGAAATGGATGGAGGGCGCAGAGGCAGCAAACGAGTCGAGTCTGTCTACTGCTTTGCCTCTCTGCTTGCCTTCCTGTCCACCCCATCTGTATCCTTCACTGATGTCCTACATCCTCCTGCCATCTTGACCCTCAGCCTCAGGCACCCACATGCCTGCTCATTGTCTCCAGGTGGAGGTTGTGCCTTCCTCTCTCCCCATCAGCATCCCGACCTCACCTCCACATGTTGTCCCCACAGTTGCCACTTCACTGCCAAGATGTAGCCAGCTCCACTCTTCAAGCTTGCTCAGGTCAGAACCTCAGGACTCTTCAGAACGTATATGCTCACATAACCCAGCAAATCCTACACATGCTATTGTGTGTGCTCAACACAGTTCCGGAGTGGAACCCCGTTTCCGCACCATCAATTCCAGTCACCGTCAGCCACGGCAGGGACCTGTTCTTCTTCCTCCTACTTCTGCCTCCTCCTCCCTGCATCCCCAAGTGCATCCTTCACAGTGCATGCCAGACTCTGTTTTCCTCAACCAACACCTCTTGTCATTTGGGTTGTCTGCTGAGGCTGTCCCCATGTCCCTCGCAATTGTCTTCTCTCTTGTTTCAGCTCTGCTCCAGACACACGGGCTTCTGGTTATTGTTAAAGAACACTGAACACATTCTCCCTACACAGCCATTGCGTTTGCTGTTCCCTTTGTCCCAGAACCTCATGTCTTTCTCCCACCCCAGGACTCTAGTGAGATCTGACCTGACCTGTGGAACAGTCCCTTCCCATCTGGCCTGTGGAATGTGCCATCGCCAACCCACTGCCATGTCTGTTCTCTGCGTCAGACTTCATTTGTTTTCCCAGTGATGGTAACCATCTGTCCTGCTATGTTTTCCTTATTCTTAGACTTAGACTTGATGACTGCCCTTTTTTTAAATCCTAGAGCCTGGCTCCACCAGGGCAGGGCTGGCTCTCTGTTTTGTGTAGAGTGCATCTCTAGCACCCAGAACAGTGTCCCGTGCACAAGAGACAAAGGGAAGCTTGCTTTCCACGGAGGGGGTAAATATGTGACTAGATGGCAGCCGGGGAAAATACTGAGAGACCCGGGCCACCAACCACACCTCCCAGACTCAAGGAGGCCTGCCAGCTTTAAAAATGCTCCACGGGCCACACACACACACAGCCTGTCGGTCTGTCCGAGATGTTGGGAGGGGCCTGATACCTTCCCTGGAGCACTCACCGTCCAGAGGGAGAGCCTTAGAGGCCTGGGGCTTGCCTTCTTCACATGGTTCTGTCATTTCTCTCCAAGGAAGCCCAACTACACTAAAGGGCCAGGAGCCTGTGGCTCTGCTTCAGGTGGGCAGTGGGCTCTGTGTTTAATAGGGAAATGAGTGGGGAAAAATGAAGAGAAAGGGGGGATGAGGCTTCTGTGGAGAGACAGGGACACAGTAGTTTCCAGAGTTGTGACATTGTCTACATTCATTGTTGCTATTGGACTCACCCATGTAGCTCCACACGCCCTTCTTCAAACGAATCTGTGAAGAAACAGGCACGCAACCAGCTTGCCGCAGCTTCAGCATGCTGTGTTCATGCAAATAGGGCTCTCGCATCTAGACGCAAGAGCTTAGGAGATGCTGTACTGGCTGTGCCTTCTGCCAGTGACGAGTGGGAAGGGTCGGACGCCTTCTGTGGAGCTGGTGCATGGGTATGGTATGTTCTTGAGGCATCTCCAGTTTTATTATCGATTTAGATCTGCCAGTCTATGAAGAACCATTCACAGGATCATCTCCTGACTCCAAGGCCTCAACCTTCTCTGGGTGCACAACAATGTGCTAGCTAACTGTGGGTCAGGCGGACCATTTCTAGGCTCATTGGCAACACACACACACACACACACACACACACACACACACACACACACACAAACACAGAATGCTTGGCTGGATCCTGTCATCTCAGCAGCACGAGAGCAAGCGAGCTCCACGTGCCTGCTTCCTTTACACAGGAGCCCAGGTGCTCTGAGGGAAGAGAGCCTCGTTGTGTTCCTCTTTGTCCCCTGGCCATTTCCACTTGACCTGCACAGAGAGAGCTTGTGCTGGAGGATCTACTGAGCCCTGTGTAATCACATAGGGTTATGAAAGGGGTCAACCCTGCCTGAGAACCTCCTATTGAGAGGGAAGGCACCCCTGTTCCTGCCAGGGAGATTGCCATTCTGGGGGGCATCAGAGTTGGCGATCAGAACCTCGCTTCTGAAGGTGGCAGTGATATATCACAGGGGAGGAGGGACTTCTGATGTTTTTTTCCTTACAACATTCATCACAGACGCTCAGCCTAAGACACAGGGAAAACAGGACTGTGTTTTGACTTCTAATTTATCTTTCTAATATCCACGTCCCCATGCCCTGGAACAGAGCCATTGAGTTCCAGAGGTCACATTTCACCAGCAACCTTGAAAGTGTGATTCAATATCTCTTTTTGCAGTAATAAGATCTTTTAACCCAAAGTGACCATTTTATGAGGCTGATATAGAACAGACAACCAATAGGCAAGATGAAACTCGGGGTTATTAAAGCCCTGGGAGAAATTAGTGTGCTCCAAAACTGACACGCAGCTGTGGTGACCTGGGGTTCAGAATGGGTGTTTGCCAGGGACTTGGGCTGCATGCAAAGGCACCCACCCACTAAGAGCCTGTCACAGAGGGAAATGCTGGGATCCTTGGGAATGGTGGCTGCCTCTCAAGAGCCGGGCAGAGGCCCTGTTAATCTCATGTGTGTCTCTCCAGAGCTAAGAGTAACAGGAAAAATGAGTTTACATAAGCTAGAAGGGGCAGCTGGGATGGAAGACAGTCACGGGGATCAGATGATCAGAAGCAAGAATGGACGAGTGAAGCCCAGAGTGACCATAGGCAATGCCAAGACAACGTAGGCACCACTGACAGGCTACACCAGGTCTCCTGGTGGAAGAACTTGGGGGTATGAAAGTCAGTTAGAATTAAAGGAATAGAGCTAGATTGTTGTAGGGGAGGTCGTCCATGCCATCTCCCTTGCCTGTTTCCTCAGAGGCAACCCTCCAGCATCATGCGGTTCCCGGAGCACACCTCACTCAACTTCAGAAGACAAGCAGAGTGAGGCTTGACACCCCTCCTTTGGCTGTTCTCAGCTCCTCCCCCAGCACATAGGCATGGATGCTGCCTTTTCTCTCTGTTTCCTTGTACAAGCTCCTTGCATCCAAGACAGAACCGGAGCTGCCTGCGACCATGCTTAGCATGTGCCATCCTGACTGCCCATTTTACACCGGGAATCCAAAGGACCAGAACGGAACTGTATCAAATATGAGAAGAGCAGCTATGTGAGGCAAGACTCCAGGTCTCTTGACCTTGACCAAGTTAGTTCAAGATACAAAGTTAAGCTGTTTTTTTTAACTGTACAATCAATATTTGCTTGTTATAAAAATGCAAACTAAGTACATATACAAAACCAAAACAAAAATGTTGAGATAACATCCCCCACTTACCCACCGACATATACAGCAGAAATGGCCGCCGAAACATTTTTGTAGGGTTAAGATGTTTTACAGACCCACTTCAGGAGTCTGTTGCCCACATTCAGAACTCTACCGTGGCCAGAAAGTCAGAGTTCCTCACTTACTTGAGTGACACTTGTCTATTCCTAACCCAAGTTTAACCATTTTGTTATCCAAGCTCATCTGTCTCCTCTTGTTTATAGCGACCTTTGAGTATCTATGTGTAGTAGCTAAACATGCACACACCTTACACACACACACCCTACATGCACACACACGCACGCGCGCACACACACACACACACACACACACACACACACACATACACATGCAGAATCTTCTCCTCATGAAGCCACCAGGCCTATCCTGAAGAATGCTGTTGGGTTCTCCTAGTACTCAGAGGCCACAGTCTAGGGTACTAAGTCACAGAGAACCTCAGGGGAGAAACAACTTTTACCCAACACCCCTCAGTTCCTTCTGTAAAAAGATTCAGAAACCATTCACAGTGATTGCATGTAAGCCCCACTTTAAGAAAACCCTAAACCTCCAAGTTCACCTAGAACTGTCCAGCTTAGTGAAGGATGGCCTGCTGCGTGTTTTGAATTCCTTTACAGAAGTGTTGGCTGTGCTGTAGCAGAGGGCCTGGGGTTTAAGACATCATTACGTTGCACAATGTGCTCTCACAAAGCGCCCAGCCTCACATGAACCCAGTTCTCTGTTCCGTATGGTCTGGACAATGATGGCAATAGTCATACTTTCAACTGTGAATATGTGAGGTTGTTAAGGATGTAAGCAAGCTAACATTACAGAATAGATAGCAAGCGCTAGACAGACAAACACCATCCAACCAGCTGTTCACGGCGGTCAGCAGAAATCAGCTGGTGATGCTGAGGCAGTGTGGGCTGTCGTTCTCTTTCCACGGCTGAACTTGCTGCTTTTCTCTCCACAGCGAACACTTTAATTTTGTGGAGTAAACCATAGGAACCAATATTGTAAACAGTTTCCTCAGCTGTCCTCAGGGACACAGCACTTTTGCTGCTGGGTGGGGTATCCTTCCCCTTCTCACAGGGCTGATGGAGGGGCAGAAACATGGACCCATGGCTTGCTTCCCTTCCCTCAAAATTCTCATGAGCAAGGGTAGACATGCAGCCACATGCATGTGCTGGATCAAGGACAGACATGGACTCTCACGTGAGCATTTAGTGTCATGCCCTTGAAACACAGCTTCCCTCTTCCTGGCAGAGGGGTCTTGGCAGAGGGGTCTTTACGGGGCTAAGGACTGCTCAGCCCACATCGCTGCTGCTTGCACCCAGCCTGGCTTCAGTTTGTTCAGATGGCTTTTCTGCAGCCATCGACATCCTCTGCACTGTGGTCCCCCTGTCTGCCCCATCTCTGAGCTACAAGCTCCTTCCCAGTACAGCAGGGGACGAGCACCCCTCCCCGCCTTCTGCACCTCGGTTCCCTCCTCCTGGGATATCCTCCCTCCCCTTCTTATGAGGGACAAAGGAACACAGCGGTCCTATCTCTGGACTCCCTCCTGGGCCATTCATTTTTTCTCCAGTGTCTCTCTGTCCCTGTTTGATTTGTCATGTCTGTGAGCCTCTATGAGTACTGTGGGAGCTGGTACCACACACTGTAAACTCTGGGATGATGGGATCCATGGGGTTGCTGTATGTGTCCAGAGTTTAGCACAATACCTGGGACAAAGAGAGTGCCCTAGAGGAAACTAATTTAAGGAATGAATGAATGCCCACCAATCCTGGGAAAGAACAATCATTCCAAAAAGTGATTTGAGAGACATGACTTTCCTTTTAAATCATAGAACTTCTTTACCATTATAAAAGTGCCATGAAAGCCTTATAGCAAAATAGAGGTGGATAAAATTTCCTTTCTAAACACCTAAAGTTCTCCCTCAACATTCAGATCATAAGGCCCCACAGCACAGAACATCTGCAGTGTGAAGGGCCTGGAGCCCTTTTCCTAGCTGCCGTGTGGTCTGTGTGGTGAAAACCCATTTGGAGTTCAGCATCCAGAAGGGACTTTGGACATATTCTGCCAGAAAGTGTTCCAGGTTCACATTCCAACTTATTCCAACTCAAAAAAGGGAGTTTTAATTATAAATTCTGTTTTAAAAACAGGTAGTAAATCGGAGTCAAAGGGCCTGACATCCAGTATGTCTCATATTTAAAACAAGTAAATTGCTACTGGGAAAAGAAATAACCAGGCAGAGAAGGCAGCAAGAGAGAAGGAGAATCCAGATTAAACAGCCTGGGGGTGCGGCCCAATTACCCTGTCTTCTTCCCCAGCGTTTTGTCTGCAGAAGGTGCTTTCTTCCCTTCGAGGAGGAGGAATAAATTTTAATGTGACAGCTGCTATGATCTCCGCTGCAAAATTAAAACACGTTTTGTCAGATTTTTATACTTTATTGACACATATATAATTTCATACCTCAGACACGGCTCACATTTTACAAGCCCTGTAAACAAAGAGATCCACAACTTCCCTCTAAATCAATGGGGAGTGGGGAGGGTTTTCAAGCTATAGAAAATCCCAAAGTAAACATCGGCTAAAGAGCAGGACAGAAGGGTCCAGAGTGAGCCAGGGACTATAGAGGCCTCCTGGGGAGCAAGCAGGACAGGGCACAGCAGGCTGCAACCCTCAGGCTGGAATGCACCTTTATTCAGCACCTCTGGACAAGGACCTGAGAAGAATGAACTCCTATTTCTACTGTGTGGTCCCTGGCACAGCCAAAGGGCATATTCTGTGAGAAGAATGGACAGAAGGCAATAACCGGGCATCAAGTTAGAACTTGATACAGTCAGAAGGTCAGGTGCACTTCAGCACAGCAGGGCATGCGGCAGATGTGTGGCCTGAACACTCCAAAAGACAGAAAGAAGGGTTTGGGAAGCTTTCACCATGAAGAATGAGAAGCCACAGAGGGCATAGATACCTTTAACCTTTCTTAAATAGTGCATGGCATACATATGTATCAAAAGAGGCCTGCATGCTATCCAGTATCAGTTCAAAGTGAGTTTAATTTAATTGAGACGTAAGTAAACTATCCCAGACCCCATCAGAGAGCCTGGAGCCAACTTTCCAAGGGAAAGAGGGACCTCTGGGCTGCACACATCGTTCATCTTCCACCCCACTTCTTGTTACATTGTCTGCTGCATCTCGTAGCAGTGTGCAGGGGACACAGGGTGTGTCACTTGCTAGGGTCTGGGGGCCTCGTGGAGAGGCCACTAAGCAACAGTTCAAATCCGTGCAGCACACAGGGGTCTGTGCAAGTCAGGTGACCTCCAAGGGCTTCTGTCTCCTCAACTGCAGAACAGGAATCTGACCTGAAATACCTTGAAAGGCTGCTGCTTTACACCCTGGCTTTAATCACGAGATCACACTGGCCTGCGGGCTGACTTAAACATGGCGGCAGTTTATGTATCACCTCTCCTCTGTGAAGGTAGAAGCTAGGCTTGGGTGGATCTCAGGATAGCACGTGTCCTGCATGTGCAAGGCCCTGGATTCAATCCCTGGTGACATCGCCCAGGCTGAAATGAACCTCCATCCCACCCTGTGAGCTTGGATATTCTGCATCTCAAGGAGACTGACATGAAGAATAAACTCTGGCACTTGCAGGGGACACGAAGGAGGGCAGAGAGTATTTACAATGTGCACCTGTGAGTAGCAGGACTGGGGAACCCGAGTCTGAGCTGGGGTGCTGCCAACGGCATGGCGGTAGGAAGGTCGCGGACGTTTTAAGAGCATCAACTCCTGGACTGGGACTGAGTGAGAGCAAATGTTGAGAAGAGCCAGGCTTCAAGTTATCTGGTTAGTACAAAATAGACAAAGAAATACCTGCTGCACTGCCCCGAACACGGGCCACAAGCAAGACAGTGTCACTGCTGGAAGTCTCTGTGTTGGTTCCTTGTGTAGTTCACTGCTTGCCAGAGGTCATCATCTGAGAACATTGGCCTGAGAAAGACCAAGCCACTTTCCATGGCTTGCAGGAGGCACCGCCAACACTGAAACCTGGATGGCACAGTGTACGTTCATGATCACTGCCCCACATGACCTTCCCAGTCTCACTCCATAGCCCAGAAGCAGATCGCACAAACCAACTGGTCAACCCTCGGTTCCAAAACACTAAAGCAAACTCCATCCCCTGGCATTCTGTGCAGGAGCTTAAATACATTCCCGACTTTGCGATAGTTTGTGCTCATTACTTGAGTTTCGTTTAGATATCAGTTGCTCAAGGAAAACAAGATTAACATAAACTCTTAGCAGGAGACCTTCTGAGGATGAAGGTGGGAACACCAGAAGCAACAGACAGCATCATCTACCTACACAGCCCTGGGCTCTGGGTTTGTCATTTGTTATTCTAGGAGTTTTGAAAAAAAAAAATAACTGAAAAAGAAAACTTGATTAGTTGCATTAGTTGCCAGTTGCAATTTAACTGTAAAGTTGGCTGCAAAACACGGACTAGAATACCCTCCTGTTCCTGCCCCTCCCTCTCCCCACCACCCACAGATAGGTGTTAAAATGCCCATTATTTTTTTACTGTGATGCCACTTACGACACCCAAATCATAATCACACCCCACTGTTTCTGCTTCTGTGAGTTTACATCAAGAGTAAATGTCTTGCCTGTCCCCAGGGGTCAGATGCAAGGTTCATTCTTTTTACAAAGCCTACAGAATGAAAGGGAGAAAAACCTTTGCTAAATACACTTGAGACAAGAGGTTCGTGTCTAGGATATAAAGGGAACCACAAAAATCTTCACTTTGGCTTTTTGAAACAGGATCTATATAGTTCAGACTGACCTCTAACTCATGATCCTCCTGCCTCTGCCAGAAGAGCATTGAAGAATTAATTCTTTTTAAAAAGCTATTTATTGTATTATATGGGTAGGCATACAAGTGTAGAAGTCAAAGGACAACTTGGGCACGGGAAGTCAAGTTTTCTTCTTCCACCATAGGGAATTGAATTCTGGGACTGAATGCCAGTTATCTGGGTTGGAGGCAAACAAGCATCTTTATCCACTGAGCCATCTCACTAGCCCTGAATAAGGTTCCTAATAGATGACTCTTTTGAGATACAGAGTATCAGAATTCATAGAAAGAAGGATATCTTCAAGGTTGGGGAGGAGGTCATCTATAAAGAAGACAGAGAAGATCCGCAGGACCAGCTAGAGGCAGCCTGTGGGAGCTCTGGTAGGTGAGACAGAGGATATGTGTCTTCTGAGAGGGCAGTCAGTTGACCAGAGATGGGGCAAGGTTTGTTTTGAATGGCGGAAGGGCCTGAAAGTGGCCGAACCCAAACGAGGTTTGGAAAGCAAAGGCCTTGGTCACAGCAAATCCTGTGAAATGTAGGGATTATCACAATGGCCTCAAAAACATTTCAGTATCTTAGGACAAATCTAATAAAGGAAACGAAAGACTTAAACAATGAAAGCTTTAAGCGTTTTACAAAAGAAATTGAAGAAGACACTAGAAGATGGAGTCAATTTCTCATGCTCACGGGTTGGGAATGATATTGTGAAAATGGCCAAGCTACCAAAAGCCATCTACAGGTTCATTGCAATCCTCGTCAAAATTCCAACACAATTCTTCATAGAAATTGGAAAAACAGTCTTAAATTTCATATGGAAACAAAAGACACAGGATAGCCCGAAAAGTGTTGAACGGCAACTCTACATCACATCGGGCCTTTCCCAAGGTGTGCAATTCATATGCCCACTCCGAGAGACAATCTGGATATTCCAGATCCAGACGATGCTGAGACTCATAGGCTGTGCTCAGTCTCGCACATCCGCAGAGTGCACTGTGCTTGCTGCCCTGGATCTGCAGGGTCTTCCCATGACCACTCCTCCCAGGGCTCAGAGCCCTGTTTTGGGCAGCCCCTTATCAGATGTCTCTCTAATTAGCTATCTGGCAGACTGACTGCTTCCTGACTGGACAAAGAGCAGGCCAGGTCTCTGCTCATCCTCTGTTTGCTTACACAAGCTCCTGGAGTAAACAGCCTGGATTCCAATGCCAGCTTTGTGGCCTTGGGCTTGGGTTGGAGAGCCTCAGTGTCCTCAAATGGAAATGGCACTGCCCACCTCATCAGGGTCCTGTAGGAATTGTAAAAGGTGTATGGAGTGTCTGTGGTACATAGTCGGCATTTCATAAACGGTGGCTATTGTGAATTTTCAGAATAATATCTAGGACAGAATACAATTTCACATTTTTCCACTAGTTATTCCCTCATGAGCACCAGTTAAGCTACATTCTGTAGTGAACATATTCTCCAAGTCGTCCTCTCAAGATCCATCAGTGACATCCTCTGCCCTCCTGGACTTCTGTTCAGACCCAAATCGCCCCTCTTCTTCTAGTATAGTCTTTCTGTGACATTAGCGTACAGTAGTATAGAAAAAATCATTTCTCGGATGGGTAGGCATTGTTTCCATGTTTGTAAGACCTAGCAATCCAATCCCTCAAAGGAGACGGAATAGCAGGAGAGATCTCAGCGTCCCAGAGAAGCTTGTCTATGAGGAAGCCAGATTCAAGACACACACAGAAGGCTGGCTTCTCCGGCTTGGGAACAGCTGGGCAGAGACAGCTCCTTCTGACTTTCTGAATTGAGTGACAGGTTTTCAAAGAGAGCTGCAGATGTCCACCACCCTGAAAATCTTCAAATTATTTAAAATGTACTGTATTATATCCTAAACCCCAACAGATTCTCACAGTGTTTACAAAATCCCGAACCTTTCCTTCTCACCTCAAAGCCTTGGGACAGGGCTTTCCTCCTCCACAGTGATTTTCTGTTCTGTGGTTGTTGGAGCCTTGCAGGCAGATGAGGCTGACTCAGGTGGGCTGGGCCAAGGACCTGGGGCCTGCATTTCTACAAAGCTACAGGGCCATGCACACCCGAGCTGGAGAAGCGTGAGGAAGTCAGCAGCTAGAAACCCAGACACCCAGAGTTCATGGAAAGGAACCGAGTGCAAAGATTTCCTCTCCACTGAGCTATTTTTCTATAAATAGAACTCTTAAATTAGTCTTGAAAATTAAGGAATGCCATTTAAATCAAATTATAGCAAAGAGGAAGATTTAGAGAAAATCCATCACCTTCGGTTATTGTACTGAACTGGGCGTGCTGACATGATAAGAGTCTCTGCCTTCTTCTTATAGTCTCAGGGGTGCTGTGGCTGATATGCCCAAGGCCTGACCCTGCCACTCCTTCCAGGCTGGCCAGACGGCTTCTGAACCTAGATAGCTCCCTCAGAGCTCACACACTGTCCCCACCCAGGCTCTGCTAAGCGACTCAGAGGAGGGAAAGGAAAACCGAGAAGGGGAAGACAACATTTCATGGAGGAAAAAAGATCCACTGGCTGCCGCGCACCGCACCCCCGTGTCTGCATTTGGTGTGCTGGCACCCAGTTCACGAGATTTGGGCAAGGGGCTGGAGGTTAAAATACACAAACACACACAGACAGAGACAGCAACATAGGTCATCCTTGAATTCCCCATGAATGCCCCCTTTATTGTGTTCAGGGGCAGATTATATAGATATAGCCACGCCCCAGCCAAACCCACTAGAAACCACTCTTCCTGCCATCAGTAACTCCTGAAGGTCTCGTGCTCAAAGCAGCTGTAGGCACTCAGATCAGGGCATTACAAGAAATTCAGGATCTGGGGTCTCACTGCTCCCAACAACTGGCACCAGAGCTTTTCCGCGGTCCACCTCCAGCCTAGTCTCCTGGGCTGTCCCACATCACAGGTCTTGGGACTCCATGCCCTCCCAGTTCCTGGCTGTCCCTCTGCCCTGGCCACCTCTCTGCAGCAGGCTGCTCTCCCAAGCCCATCTTGACATGGAACCTGAACAGACTGAGCAGTGTTTACCTGCACTGTCCTGGGTGGGCTCTCCCACCACCCCAGTAAGCCTTTGCTTACATTCCACCCCAAAGGAAGCCCCACCCACTGTCCATCCTCAGGCAGAGGGGTCCCGCTTACTTTCTCTCTAGGTTTGCCCTAGCCTCTCTCTGATCATTTCTTCAGAAGGGATTTCTCAGAAACATGTGTCTGCTCTTGTTTTGTTTCTAAACTCCATGCCTACCGTCATGGAAATAATAGCATCGGACTTGTTTCCAAAGCTTACTGTGGTTGTACTAAGTCACATTTTCTGTCTATCAAACCAGTGTCAAGTTACCAATGCACTTTCTGGTGTACTGTGGCTCACTGAAGACTGTTGGAAACCATAGACATGTAGTAACTCAAAATACTGTGTCAGCTCATATTTGTGCCTGATGATGGTGGCCCCACTGTCTGTCTCTGAAACTCTTCTTAAGAGGCGTGTCAAATCTTTGTCTCCGCTCAGGCTCAGGTTCCACTTCTGGGCACCTAGCTCGTGAGCATTTGGAACTTTTACTACTCACTAATGTATTTGATGGTTTGTTTCATGTGTATGTACATGTGTATGCATTGTGTGTGCAGGTGATGTGTGCACACAGGTACACGTGGAGGCCGGAAGACAACCGTGGGCATCATCCCACAGCTGGGCTCCGTCTTGTTTTGTCTGAAACAGGTCCTCTCCCTGGCCTGTGATCCACCTAAGTGAGTAGCCAGACAGTGAGCCTCAAGGTGTACCTCCCCAACGCTGGGATAACAAGCTCACATCACCACCCCCCATTTTTCTTTCGGTTCTAGGGGACCAAGTTCAGGTCCTCACGCTCGCACAGTCGGCTCTTTTCCAACTGAACAGTGTTCACAACGCTGTTTGTTGACTCGGTGGGAGGGTTTGGGGTTTTTTTGCTAGTTTGTTTGTTTGTTTTCGAGACACGTAGCCCATCTCATGTAGCCTGGACTGATCCCCAACCCTCTATGTCATCCAGGCTGGCTTTGAACTCTTGGTCACCCTGCTTCTATTTTACAAGTGCTGGGATTATGGGTATGTAGCAGCATAGTCTGCTTTCACCGTCTAGTTAGGCAGGTACGCCATTGTTTCCCTTCTGTGCAGGGGAAACTAAAGAGTCTTGCCCAAGATCACACCTAGCACTGCAGGGTCGCAGCTGAACCAGTCTGGTCGGCTTCGAACCCCATGCTCTTCCAAAATGATATCGCTCTCCTCTGTCAGAGTCCAAGCTAGGACCGCCGGCTCAAGGCTGGGCACGTGAATATTTGATACATGGATTTATCATTACCTTGTCATCAAAATCAAACCACCCTACAGCTTAAACACTATAATACCTAAATATATTTTTAACTGAGGAGTCAAAGTATATGTATAGTTAAGGAATACTGAGAAAAAGGGCTTCAACATACAGATCGAGATCATTATCAATATATTCACACTTGTATGAGTATCTTTTCTAATACCTAAATGTGGAAACAAAAGCACTGGTTTAAATATTTTTTCCTGGGAAGCCAAGCATAAAACATGGAACACACACACACATACACACCCCCCCCCCACACACACACCAGCTACAGGCACCTCTATTTTGGTCACACGTACATTTTTTCCCCTTTTCAGATTTGTTCTGAGAAGGATTGCAAGCCCACGTATGGCTCAGATTTAAGAGAACAGTGTAAGTGCTGTACTGTGGCCTTCACAAGCTGTCTACCAGCCCCTTGGAGGCATAAACAGCTTTGGGCAGCATGAACTCTGAGTACACAATTGTCGGGTAAATACATTAACAACACAAAAACCGTTTCTCATACCAGTCAAATCATTAAGGAATGTTCTCATGAGCAGAAACCTAACCAGATTTCAAAACAGCCCTGACCTCAAGGCCTTGCTCGACACTGGGAATCGTTGGCTCATGTTGGGAAAAACAGATTTCCCCTGTGGCTGAGAGCTGTGTTTTTCTGGCCACTGTGATGTGAAAGTGTTCTTCGTGTGCTTAGCGGTCATTGTCCACCCTCCTCTGGGAAGTGCTTGCTCAGGCCCAGTGCTCACTTTTTATGTCTTGTCTTTTTCTGGTGACTTTGTAGGAAGTCTTGACACCATCTGGATTTGAGCGTTTTGTCATATGCGTGCCCTGTAAATATTCTCTCCTAGACTGTGCCTCACTGATTCTTGCCAAAGTATCCTTTTGGCAAGCTTGAAGACAAACCCAGGCACACCCATCAAAACCCCAACCCAGGGTAGGAGAGCCCATGGTCCCTGAGTCAGAGAGGATGGCTCCACCCAATACTTCAGCCTGCGATGCTACTTTAGATCAAGGCTGAGAGTTTCCAGTTTTCTTCTCGTGACCCTCATCCTGTCTAGAGAGGACCACATTCACCAGGCATTGGGACAGTGGCTCAGTATACATGACCCCATCAAGGAATTTTATTAGAAGTGAAAGCTGATTGGGAGGAGAGGAACGGTCCCTGCACACAAGTCCATACAAGTTACTCCCACAGCACTATACAAGCACCAAGCTAACCCAAGCACCCTAAATACCCAGCTAGCAGCACTTTGTGGAACCACAGATGACTACAGCCAGCCCTCTGCTAACCATCTGGCACAGATGCCCTGTACCAGTGCATATTTGTCTCTGTGGCTCATGGCTGCCAGAGTCAACAGCCACACAGCAAAGGTGACAGAAGATCGTTCAGTGCCACACCTAACTGAGGCAGGCAAGGTCAAAACACAAATTTCTATAGCCTGGGTTATTCTCTTTTTCTAAAGTAATGCTTGCACACTGCAAATCTGAGAAATGCAGACATGGAAGAAAGAAAAAAGGCATAAAGCCCACTTCTTAGAAATAAACACTTTAGTATTGTGTTTTATTTTAAAAATGGATTCATAGACATTAATAATTTGGTAACTCTGTCCCCTCTCCCCTTCTGCTGTGACAGCCTTTTTTTTTTTTTTTATACCAGTGCACAGTGCCCTGTTATCTAATGCTAGACGGCTGGCTGCTTCTCAATCAGATAGCCACACCAAGGTTTATTTAACCAATTTGCCGCCGCTGAACATTTAGCTTGTTTCCCATTTTCCCCTGAAATGTATCCCCGGGGTAAACATACCAACATCTGGGCCTCTGAATATCCAAGAAAAAGTTCTTCCAATAGACTGGAAGTAGATTTGCTGTGTCATTAGGAACACAGTCATTAGGGCTGTGTTCATTAAATGCTAACTCTGAGCTGGGGTGTGGTTCCATGGCAGAGCCCATGCCTCCCATGCAGGCGGGAAGGTGGGCCAGGGTTCCACTCTCAGCAACGCTGAATTAAAAACCGGTGAGAAGTCTTTCTCCTTTGAGAGCAAGCACTCGGTGGCACCGCATTATTACTTTGCAGTTAACAAATGCAATGTAAGGGTTTATTTGGCTTTGCAGTGTGAGGACACAGTCCACTGTGGCTGTGAAGCATCAGCAGGCGCTTGAGGCAGCTGGTCAGGTTTCATCCACAGTCGGGGGCAGAGGAGACATTGATGCTGGAGTTCAGCTCACCTTCTCCTTTTCACTCGGTTTGGGTACTAGGAGATGGCACTACCCACTTTCAGGGTGGTCCTGCCCATCTCAGTTAACCTAATCGAGGAACTCCCCTGGAGATGCCTAGAGATTTGTTCTCTAGGTGATTCTAGGTTCTGTCAAAGTGATGATCAGTATCAGTCACTGCTGGTGCTGTATGAGGGATGCCAACTGCACAGGCTTACTCCCCTATAACCCAGCCTTGTTGATGTGACATGGATCTCACAGACGAGGCTCTGGGTTCAGCAAGGTCCAGGCAAATTAGAGTCTGTATTCCTAGGAGCAGTGTGGGGTGCTGGCTGCTGTGACATTCCTGGGAGCAGTGTGGGGTGCTGGCTGCTGTGACATTCCTGGGAGCAGTGTGGGGTGCTGGCTGCTGTGACATTCCTGGGAGCAGTGTGGGGTGCTGGCTGCTGTTACATTCCTAGGAGCAGTGTGGGGTGCTGGCTGATGTGACATTCCTAGGAGCAGTGTGGGGTGCTGGCTGCTGTGACATTCCTGGGAGCAGTGTGGGGTGCTGGCTGCTGTGACATTCCTGGGAGCAGTGTGGGGTGCTGGCTGCTGTGACATTCCTGGGAGCAGTGTGGGGTGCTGGCTGCTGTGATGTTCCTGGGAGCAGTGTGGGGTGCTGGCTGCTGTGACGTATTTGCTCACATCATGGTCCGATGCTGGAGTGGAACAGGAGGCTTAGTTCCTTGAAGTCAGCCAGGTACCCAGGCTCTCCATTTTGTGGCTCTCCTTGAAGTCCGTGGGATCAAGGATGGGAGGGCTATTTTGGGAGTGGTAGGGAAAGCCAGGTATTCCTTCAGCTCCAAGTCCACCTGCTGGAATGCGTTGCTGCCACGGAGCCTGATGCACAGGGAGACAGGTACAAAAGGTGCTGGGAGCCCGAGAGCCAGCACAGGCGGTCAGTTAGCAGTGTCTATCACAGCGGGGGAGAGAAATGGGCTTTCTATCAGCTGGGTAGCTGGAAAAATCTACAAAACATCTCTGAGTTTAATGTAAAGGCCTAACACGGATACCCGAGGGCCAGCATCCCTCAGTGACAGCATTTGTGTCACAAGCTGTGTGTCTTTGGTAACGGAAAGAGCAAAAGTCACTAACAGCTGCTGTTTTCACCATTCATGTGGAGCTATGGTGAACAGTTAAGCACTTGAATGTGAGTGTCAAACTACCTAAAGGCGACGCTGGCGGTGCCATTTGCCGGCTATGTGACTTTGGGTAAGCGATCTAACTTCTCTGCTTCAATGTCTTCTTCGATAAAATGAAGCTGATCATGGAAGCCATATTACAGATGGCTTTCTACCTGGTCCGCTTCAGCTGTGCTTGGGATCCTGGGCCAGGCATTGTGCTAACTGCTTTGAAGTCGTTTGGCTTCCTGAGGCCAGTTTTCTGCCCTCATGAAAAGGGGGAGATCATTCTAGCCAAAGGGCTGTTGTTAAAGAAAGCCAAGCATCTGGCTGGAGGGGGGCTGCTTGGAGCAGCTGAGCCGCTCGCTTTCCCCAGTGTTCAATTCATCAAGGTCGGCCTCACCCTGGGCTCCCGGCACCGAAGGTCACTGTGACAATCCCAGCCTCTCATTTGGTGTGGACCAAGAGAGAAGGAATTCTATGGGCAGTGTGGTCCCCCCGTGCTCACCCACCCCCACCCATTGTGTGCAGGACATGGAGCCGCATGCACATCGCTCACTCTGAGGTCACCGTGCCCTCCCCCCCCAGACTCCATTCAGAGCAGATTAAAAGGCACTGCCTTCCCCAGCTGCCTTCTGGAGAGTCCATCCACAGAGCGCCCAGGACAGACAGAAGGTGGGCCCTGGGAAGATGGCCCTGGTACTTCTTTTTCCAGCTGCGGCCTACCTAGGGCCCAGGCAGTTCTGGCTACCCCAGTCAGGCTGGCACCACATGCATTGCCTTACATATCTCTAGGTCTTATTTACTGCTGTCCCATCCTGGCCTCTCTGAGCAGCCCAGGAACGGCCTTTCTGAAAGGTGCCCCTATGTTCTGGGTCCTGGTCACATTCTATCCCCTGCCTTTATTTCCCAGGCCCAGCTCCACTTGAGGGCCTGTCTGAGTTCTAAGTGTCTCCTGGCACCCAAGCCAACAGGCTACATTAGCTTCCTATTATATTTGAATTGCTCACTCCCAGTGTGGTTTGTTCCTCTCACGAACCCACACCCCCAGACTCCAGTGTCTACCAAGCCTTGACCTGCCAATGCCACTCTCTTTGTTTCCTCCTTACCTCTGGTGCCCCTTTGCCTGGCAGGGCATTTCAAAGCATCAAGATGTGACACTTTCGGCCTTGTTTCAGGAAAGCCCGTGGCCTCCCAATCTCTCAAGAACTACACTCCATTCTTGCCTTTCAACCACAGGCACACACACACAAGTTTTAGAGTCCCCAGCACCTATGCTGGAGTTTGCTATCAGCACTTCCATCTGCCCATTAACTGAAATATTTATGTGATTGACTCTTTAAAGGTTTACTCCATGCTTCTATCTGGATTATATATGTTGGAGATGCACTGTGCCAGGAAAGCCAAGTGTCATAAAACACAGCCCTGTCTTCACAAAGCTCCCAGGGCAGTGAGAGAGGGAAATAAGACAGAGCCAGAAACAGGAACGGAGGGTACAGTGATCACAGACCCATAAGGGGTAAGCACAGAGGAGAGATGCTACCCTATCTAGAGAGTGAGAAAAGGCTCGCCAGAGGGGTGATGCCTTGCTGAGCCTTAAGGAATGCGGGGACTCGGTTGTCACATACAGGTGTCAGGGTGGGCTTCTAGACCACAGAGAGCACAGGGGCCAGTGACAGCAGGGACCTTCTGCTACCACCATGGGCCATTGGAGCCATTGTTCAATGTGGGGAACAGGAGGTAAGCTATAGAGGGCTGGGGTGCGTCATGGGAGCTAGGCTGGAGAGCTGAGACTAGTATATCCAGACCTTCCCAATCACAGCACTGAGAGCCCCATGTCCCAGGAACCCTCCTGGTCCTGGGTAAGGTGGGGTGAATGAGTACCGTATAGTAATTAGTCTTCATTGTGCTAAGGGACCCTGACATCACACAAAGGCCATGAGAGTCAGTGATGATTGAGTTGCATGTACAATGTATGCACAATGCCCAATCGCTGCTTCCAAAACCCTGGGTACATGCTCTTTCACAAGCACACCGCTAAAGGGCTTATAATGCCTCAGAATGCCCTGGGCACCAGTGCCCTGCCAGGCAATGGATGTATTGCTGCATCCTGCTCTCCTGCTAAAGGCTCCCCAGAAGTGGGAGTTCTTCCTTTCTGCACACCCCTCCTCGTGGTAAGCTACTCAAGAGTACCCCAGTCCACGGCAGTCATGAGATTACAGGTCATGGAGAGTCCAGAGCCAGCTCCGGCATGCCCTGACTTTCCTAGATCAGCATAATCTCTAGCCAGTAGCTTCCAGGTTTTCAGGACCCCAAAGATGGCACATTTACAAGGGACAGCTGCAGCTGATGGAAATCCAATACACAGAGAAACCTACCGCAGGATCTTGACAGAGATCAACCTTGCCATGCTGCGCTCAGATCGCATCTGTTGCCGGAATCAAGTAAAGACATATGCTATTATTTATTGGTTTTATTTGTTTACATAAAAGACTCCACTCACATGGTTAACTGCAAGCAGCATAGCAACAGTAGGGACTGGGGGAGTTAAGATGAATGAATATGTTTTTTTAAGAATCCTGGAAAGTAACTCATGATGCTAATTATATAACTTCATTATGTGTGTCCATCAATATAGACATGGAAGCTACCCATGTTCAACCTGCCTTGGGGGTGGCTTGTTAGTTCACTTGGCAGTGGGTAAGAGGAGGAGTTATTAGGTGCCCACTGCTGGTAGACAAGGAAACGGTGTGGAAGTGTGGTCAGCAGGTGTGCGGGTGTGTCATGGCTGGAGGACGAGAAAATGGTGTGGAAGTGTGGTCAGCAGGTGAGCGGGTGTGTCAGAGCTGGTGGACGAGGAAGCAGTGTGGAAGTGTGGTCAGCAAGTGTGCGGGTGTGTCGTGACTGGCATCTGCACGCAGCCGGCGGGATGTAGCCTAAGTTGCCAGTGGGTTTTGGGGGAGCACTGAGAAAGGCAGGAAGCCTGGAACAAACCTTCTAAGAAGTGTTCCGAGGATTCTCCAGCTCCCTAGAGATTCAAGGTGGTACCTTGGAGGAAAGAGTCAGGGCAACTGAGGCAATCAGCCTGGAGAATATCAGAGACCTGGGATGACATCTCTTACCCTTGCTCACCAGCTCCTGCCTCCAAAGTGGTCACTCAGGAGACTGCTCCAGACCCAGCCAGGAAGTGGAGAACAGGATGCAGAAGACGGACCCTTCCGGTAGGGGAGCGTGAAGGCTGGCCTGACTTACTTTTAAATTTCACTTGAGGGTTTTTCTTAGCACCGTTGACATTATCCCATGGCACACTCCCCAGAAGGATCTATCCCGTGCTTGTTCTCTAAAAATCTCAGCCAGGTGTGGTGGCACACTCTTGAGGCCAGAGGATCATAAATTCATGATCAATCTCAACGAGCAAATTCAAGGTTAGCCCAGACTGTACAAGACTAAAACTCAAAAACAAAACAACAACAAACAAACAAAAAAATAATTTCTCCTGGTGTCCTTGACTTTCCCATAGTGTCTTTTCCTGGGTGGCTCCACACCTGACTGCCAGGGTCTGTGTCCTTGCTTCCCAGCCACCCGAGCTCTCTGGAGGCCATGACCTCTCACTGCAGCTGCAAACCTATGGCGCTGATCGGACTCGGCCTCTCCTAATTCTCCCGTTCCTTCTGGCTGCTACCTGCACAGCGCCTTCTCCAGGGCCTCTGCCCTATCCTACTGCTGCGGCTGGGGAAGGAACAAGGAAAGGCTGGGCAACTTTCCCAAGACCACACAGCAAATAAGGAGCAAGGCCGTGACTAGAAGTCAGGGCTGTGGAAACAATACACAGCCTGGCTCTCTCTATAGCCCTGGCACAGAGCTTGGGGTTGGGAAAACGGAATGAACACAACCGAGTCTCAGCCTTATAGGTCAGGCTCTGGGACAGGTAGACACATGCCTTCTGGATGTGGGTGTCTGGGGAAGCAGGCACCTTTGGCAGCACTTAGGGGGTTACATTCATCACCTTAAAAAAGCTTATACCTGCCCTCTGCTGGACACAAGGCACTTATCGAGAGAGTATGGGTTCTATAGAAGGTGATGTATCTGTTGAGTGCTACCCCACCCCTGAGCTCAGCTCTCCTAATAAGAACTTGATTGCCAGTCCTATGAGCGTGAACAGTGCAGGCTCTGGGCTTTATTAAAGTGCTGTGATTTCACCAGTGCTCCTATCAGGGATTCAGGGTGTGCACAGGGCGCAGCCACCTTGCGTCTGCTAGGGAACTGATAAGGGGCCTCATAGGGGGTTTTGACAAGCAGCAGCATGGGAGAATGCATTGGGGGTTCTGCTAAGCCTGGGGCACATTGCCAGGGAAGATACTCAGAGGTGAGGAAACAAAGAGCCCCAAATGGTTTCTGGGCACCAGTGAAGACGGAAAATGAGAATGAGGTAGACACCCCACTCTCAAAACCCAGACTCTGTTTTCTCTGGCCAGAAGGAGTTCACTGCATCTTGGAAATGGAAAGACAAATGGCACGTGGAGGAGGGGCTCCGTTGCTGAGCCAAGGGGGAGAAATGTGTTTGCGGTCCGCATCACTTCCCTGCACATGGAGCTTGTCTCATACAAGCTCAGTGAAGCCTGGATCCTCTCTCCAGAGGGGAACTGTTTGCTCAGGCCCAGACAGCTCCAGCTTGTCAAATGCCGCCTGCTCTGATCTTCCACCTGCCAGGACCTCCTGGCCTGGCCCCCTTAATAGATTCAAAAGGCTGAGGCCCAAATGAACCATCACACACTCCACATCACTCCCAAGTGGAGAGGGACCAGGGCACCTCAGCTCCCATCTCTCTACCTGTCATCAGCACGTAGGCCCCTCCTGCTTGTCAACAAAGAGACGGAATGAGAATGGTATGAAAGCTCTTGGTGGGTGGCAGAATTGCTGTCCTGGGGAGCATGGGGCCTGGCCTCTTAGTGTGTCTTACCTTTCAGGGCTTTGGAATCTGTTTAACAGGCAAGAAAACCATTGATCCTGAATATTCTATATCAAGTCAAGTGCAGAACCCTTCATCCATTCGCCCGCATTATTCCAGGTATGGTGACATGTGCTACAATGGCTTCTCCCACCGTGCCCGTGGCTGAGAGATGAGTCAGGTCTGCAAATACCCCAGCCCGGTAGTAGGGGCAGCGTGTCGATATCTGTGGGAGCTGATCAGGGCTCTGGGTCGGCATGAGAGACAAAGAGCAGAAAAGCCAGCTGGAGGTGAGCGGCGGGTAGCATAAGCAAATGCTGAGAGGAAGAGACGCTGGTGCACAAGCCTGGGCGTTGGTGACAGTCCTGTTGTCTGGCTGCCGGCTCCCTTAGGACAGGGTATGTGCGTGTGATGGTTTGAATGAGATCGTCTCCCCAATGCCCGTAGTCTCAGACATTTGAATACTTGGTCCCCAGGTGTTGGCACAGTTTGGGAGGTGGGGCTTTGCTGGAGGAAGTGCGTCACTGCAGTTGAGCTTGAGAGTTTAAAGACATGGACCATTTTCTAATCTGCCTCCTCTACTGAGATGCGAACTCTCCACTGCTCTTCCTGCCACCATGCCTGGCACCTGCTGCCAGAGTAGAGGCTTACCCTCTGGAACCCCGGAACCACAGGCCCAAATCATCCCTTCCTATAGGCTTGCCTTGGTCATGGGGTTTTGTAGCAGCAACAGAACAGTACCAAATGTAGGGCCATGCACACTGTAAAGAGTATTACCTCTCCTACCGGCAGTGCCCAATAAGAAAGCAGGGCACAGTCTACACGTTAGGTGTTTCCAGGTTTCTCAGGGCCCCTGACTATTCCAGCCACCCTCCCTGGAAGTGCGTTTCCTCTTCCAGCAAGCCCCATCAGCAAGATATCTTGACAATGGAGCACTGCTGACAATGGCTTAAGGGGACATTCAGAAAGAGATGCATTTAAATAAAAACTGATAAAACTTAGAAGAATAAAGTTGCTGCGCACACATATATGTGAAGATTTGGCTCCAGCGTCACTTCCTCCAGGAAGCTTTCCCTGGCCAGTGTGCCAAGCCAAGTGTTTTCTCTTTTCTTTCCTAAGCCTGGGTGCCCATGTGCCAACACGAGTCACAAGTCATCCTAAGTATCCATTTACTTCTGTTTTCCCTGACAAACTAGAAACTCTAGGCAGTGTTTGGTACATGGGATGTTCTCAATAAAGAGTTTAGCTGTATGGATGTGTGGGTGGGTAGCTGGTGGCTGGGCATCTGGGTGGATAAATGTACAGTAAGATGAACGAACAGACCCGTTTCCTTAAGACACAGCGCACTATCGTAGGGATGATTTGGTACAGAAGAGCTTGGCTGGGAGTGCCTGTGCTCTGGTCCCTGTCTGAGAGCAGCTGGGTTGCGTGCTCCCTCTGAGCTCTGCTCTTGTCTATTGCAGAGGCATCCTGCTGTACCTCTCTCCGAGTTCTCATGAGGTTGCCCGTGACGGTCAATGTGGCCGTGTTTTAGACATTGACAAAGATGGAGAGACCATGTGTATTCACCAATCAGGGTGCTTCATAGGTACAAAAACCCCATGACAAACCAACTGCAGCAGCAAGGGAGGGGCCTGGGTGGGAAACACAACAATAAGAAAAAAGTAATCACCTGAGGGATGTGTCCCCTGGGAGGCCTGAGAGGCCCGAGAGGCAGCGACAGTCTGACACTCAGGCACACAGGCGGCACTAAGTGGAGGCAGAGAAGTTGGGAGAAAAAAGTGATGGGCCAATAGGGAAAGGCAGGAAGGGAAGGGATGAAGTAGATTTGAACAGAACGTGTTGTGTAGACACGCATATTCTCAAACAAAAAGGCCTTCACAGTCTCAAAGAGAAACATAAAAGAAAATTTCTGAGCAGGAAACAGATAATCAAATTTGTACTAAATATAACGTTTTTCTTAAAATTGTCTTATTAGTCAAGAGTAATGGCAAGAGCCTATAACCCCAGCACTCAGGAAGCTAAGGCAGGAGAATCACAAATTGAAGGGTAGCTGGGGCTCCACAGCACCATGCAGATAGTCTCCATACCCTCGCCTTTTCCCCTGTGGCAGGTCTTAGTTTAAACCAGCATGTGCTGCACTTCTGCATCCCATCTGAAAGCCAATAGATGAAGTCTGCCTTGAAGAAAAAAGGCTCCTCTGATATTGTGGCCATTTGTCTGAGCAGCAGCCTATATCTATAGATATTCCATCATTTTGCCGAGTTGCTTTCAAAAACCCCCTTCGACTGCCCTACCAAGATATTTATAGTGATATTTGTGTTTTTAATAAAAGAGGATCCTGGGAGGGGAGCTAGTAAAATGATCACACACACACACACACACACACACACACACACACACACCATCTGCACGAGAAGATACGAAATGAAAAGAGCTATCAGAGCACCAACTGATAACAATGTGGGCCTCTCCAGCTCAGACCTTTTGAGGTGGGTTAGTGTCTGACTAGTGATGTTACACGACCTGGACACCTTTGTGGGTGAAGGCCAGAGGCTCTCACATACTTCTGTCTGTGAAGTCAGGTCCATCCAAAGACACAACATCCAGGAGTTGACGCAAAGGTCTCAAGCTCTGAGCCGTGCCAGCCGATGGCTAGGCAGGAGAGGCTGGGAGAGCAGCAATCTGGGTTGACAAAGACACAAGCTATGCTCCTTGACAAGACAGATTTTTAAACTCAAGACAAATGGACATTTGTAGAAGGAAAGCTGTTGGGGGAACAGAGGAGGCAATGATGCAGACATCATATTGTACCAACATGATACCAGTTCTCTTGCTATGACTTGCCCATTTCTCAGTCTGTGCCATAGGGGAGCAGAATCATGGTGTGTATGTACGCAAGCCTACAGTGCCATCACAGGCAGGACAAGTAATGAGGTCAAAACAAGACTCGGGTAAAGGGCTAGGCTGCGGGAGGCAGGGTCCTGCGTAAGAACTGGCTTGGGTCGTACAGTTGCCAGTGGTCTTTCCAAGGAGGAAGCATGGATGAAGCTTGTCATGAGAACTCTGGGAAAGAGGCAAAGACCATGAGAAAGGAACAGGCAGTAGCCTCAGGGAGCAGAAAGAGGCCTTTTAGACATCCAGGTGGTACAGAATCTCCATTTTGGGAAGCTTTGGCAGAGGTGGAAAGGAAGACCAAAGGGACACAATACATTTAAAGCCTCAAGAAGAAAGGCAGGACTACAGCCTGAGCCTGGATATCCACCACTGATAGAGCGAGCCAGTCTCAGAGGCTGCAGGAAATAACCATCACTGCAGGGAGAGCAAGCGTGTGTGAGCATGCGGAGAGATCTTTTTCTTTCTTTCTTTCTTTCTTTCTTTCTTTCTTTCTTTCTTTCTTTCTTTCCTCCTCCTCCTCCTCCTCCTCCTCCTCCTTCTTTTGTCTTTTTCTTTTTTCTAGACAGGGTTTTACTATAGCTATCAAAGCTGTCCTGGAACTAGCTCTTGTAGACCAGGCTGGCCTTGAACTCATAGAGGCCTGCCTGCCTCTGCCCCCGCAAGTGCTGGTATTAAAGGTGTGCGCCACCACCACCCAGCTGAGAGGTCTGTTTCTGTGGAAGTGACATGGATATGCCTATGGAAGACTGAGTCTTCCCCAGCGAGGAATAGCATTGGTCTGTCTGAGCCCTCAGGGAACTGTAAATCCTGCAGGACTCAAAATAAGGAGAAGCCGGAGCAGGCTGGAGAAAGAAGAAACACTCCCTCACTCAGATAAAACAGGTTAAGGTCAAAATTAACTTTCTTTCTGGAAATCCCAGCAGCTCTGACAGCCATATGCTTTGGAATGATCGGCATGTTATATTGATAGGGCCAGGCCTCCTGGAACCCAATGCCTGTGGTCATTGCCTGTGCGAGTCCGTGTGTTGTGTGTGCATGTTCTCATGTGTGGGAGCACATAGATGTATATGGTGGGTTCACATGTGTGTGTGTGTGTGTGTGTGTGTGTGTGTGTGTGTGAAATTGACATCAGATATCTTCCTCAATTACTTTCTACTTTACTGAGACTTAGCCACTTGCTGACCCCAGAACTTACCAGTTTTGGCTAGACAAGTTAGCCAGCTGACCCCAGGGATCCTGTCTTTGCATCCCTGTGTGATAATTGGCTTTTAGGCAGGTTCAAGGGTTTCAAACTCCAGCTCGCACACTTGTGTGGCAGCTACTTTCCCCACTGATCTGTCCCCTCAGCCTCCATGGCTATTATCAGCCTTAGATTGCACTATAGCCTTCCTGGGCTTGCTTCTCTCCTGTCTCTTGCACATGGGGCACGGTTTTGGAGCCAGAGTGAGCCTGCCTGTTTAGAGCCAGTGTTCTCTATGTGTGCCTCTCAAGCATGGTGGGGCCTCTTGTGTTCTCCTCTATATGCATCTAGAGGGAGCATCCCCGGCCTGGCTCTGCTCTCATCCAGAGCTGGCTGGAAAAGAGGCTGACAGCCACTTAATAACCAACTGTGCTCCATCTGAAGAAATTGCAAACCCAGCGGTCATCTAACTCACAGCAAATGTGGATCCCCAGTGCCGAGCCGAGTGGAGGGAGCAATAGAGAAAGCTCTCAGGCCTGAGAAGAAAGGGACCTAATGGAAAGAGGTAGAACACCCACTCAGCAGTTTTCAGGCAGGGAGGCATGAGTACGTTCACTGCTTTCCAAGATGCTCGGGCAGGAACAATGGTGGCAGCAATGAAGTCGAGGGACACAGGGGTGATGGGAGCACCTGAGAGTGCAGGGCACACTTAATGAAAAGCCAGAATCGTACCCAGGTCTCCGGCTTTTGTACCTGCAGGGTTAGTGTGGTGTAAGGATTAGAGACATAGGAGCACGTGGACGGGTGCCTGGATTTGCTGAGCAGAATCAGGCAAATCAGATTTTAGAACTGAGTGGTTGCTGCTCAGATCATAACTTCTGAGCAGAAGAAAAGTTACTCATCACTCCCCTGGTCCTAGGCTGTCTCTTCCAGTAGTGCCAACTTCCACCTGGGATCATGGGAAAAAATCTGAGAGGGGGGATGTAATGTACGCAGCCTGGCATGTAGCTCATGCTTTGGCGGGCTAGTGGCTCTCAGTAGTGATAATATTGCCCAGAGATCATTAGATTGCAGAGGCCTTGGGCAAGTTGCTCTTCTATGGGGACTGCAGGTGTCACCAACTGTGAAACAAATGGGGGGGGGGCGACTAAAATCGGCCTGGAGCTGGAAAATCATGGGGACTCCAAATGCAGGCTCTGGCACCAGACAGCGACGTTTCAAAGGCTGGATGCCCTAGTCTTAAAAACTGAAGAAATGGAGAATTAAAACCAGTGCTAACCTGGTGGGTTCTTCAGGAGATTACATTGAATAACATAAGTCACATGGGTCCTGGTACATGGTAAAGACCTGATGAAGTTTGTTACTGTAATTCTGCTTCCCTGAAATTATTTTCTGACAGTGGTCAAGATGACAGAAGCCAACTCGCTCTGTGACATGGAACAAGCCCATTGCTATCTGCAACCCCTACTTTCCCTGTCTGTAAACTGGGAGCCTGGACTAGGAGGTCTAAAAGGATTCTCAGTCCCTTGTGATGTTAGTATGAGGTGAAGGGAAGCTCAAAAAAGCCAGGCAAGGAAACACCTGTTTCAGGGAGCATCTCGTGGAACCTCCCCAGGATGCCAAGGAAGCCTGGCTGGTGAGTGTTACGCAAGCTTGGAAGCTCTATCTCCTGGTGTGAGTTTCTTTCACAGGGACTATCACCAACACTGGCCTTCAGGACAGCTGTTAATGGTGGGCCTATGCATCGCCAGGAGGCAGCAAGCATGGGCGCCATGTACTCTGTGGCTGGGCAGCCCCGGATTCACCTGCAGACTTCTGATTTTGCACATGCCCACTTCATTTTAAGACATAAAGAGAAGACAGACAACTAATCCCTTCCCTCTTTCTCTTCCTTCCATTTTCCTTCCCCCATTCCTTCCTAAATTTTCCACCTTAACACCACAATTACAATCCCAAATATTTAGCCTAAGTCTTCACGTGGGTAAGCACCTGCCACAATGGGATCCTTACTGCTACGTCTCAGGGCATCAGGGAATGCTCTCCCTTGCACAGTAACTGAATAGAGGTCTTTAGAACCAGATTCTGCTGTGGAGTTAGTTGGAGAAAACTTGCTGAACAAAGGTTATATTATCCCTTTCTCCCACCTCTGTCTCCCAAGGCCAGCCCAGTGAAAGGGCTTATCCAACATGGAGATCTTACCATGTCCTCATTAGCCGGTCTTTCACCCATTCGGGCCAAATTGGTTTTTGATGCAACAAGAAAATGTACCTAGTGTGCTATTAATCAGGCTCAGCAAGGGGAAGGTCAAGGGTGACTGGCGCAATTATGGGTTGTGGGAAGCAGGCCAATCAGACAGCGAGTTGGGGAGAGGGGAGATAGATGGCTATAAAATCATGGAGCATTGTGAACCACTGGAGGGAACCAGAAGGCAGATCCTCCCAAATTCAGCATGTCCAAAACTTCTATCTTTAGCTCTCCTCAACTGTTCCTTATTATGAGGGAAACTTCTTGGCTCTGAGGCACTCAGTGTGGAGACATAAACCCAGAGCCTGCCAATGGTCTTAGGAACTAGAGTCCCTCGAGCCTATAGATTCAATTGGATGTTTTCCAGTCGGGTTGAGGCTCCAGCAAGGAGAGATGTCCAGGTGTGCACCAAAGAAGATTAGACTTGTGATCTTTTGACTTTCCGGCATAGCTGCTCAGTCAACTTAACAGTCTGAAGAGGTCCTGGATGCTGTTCCAGAACCAATGGAGCTGAGTAAGGCAAAAGCCCCAAACTGCCTTAATGGGTCACTGAGTCTCTAGATCAATGTGTACTTGATGGCAATGAACCTTTTAGGACCATCTCTACATCACACGATCAAAGAAAATCTCCACGAAGACATAAAAGTCTGCAAAGAATACTGTGTCATATGGCACCAAGCCCTCAATTCCTGGGATGGGGCCTGGCCAAGAGTTTCTTTTTAGAGAGAAATGTGTTAAGCTCTAACTATAGAGAGAATTATCCATCTTGTTTATCCAACAGTGTAGATCAGGCAGAGATGAAGTTGTAATCATTTTATAGCGATTTTTTGATTATTAATCTGAATCATCGATGAAATTTTCATTAAGATGCACCCTAGGAATTGGTTTGCAATGAGTAGCTGCAAAATGTGTTGCACCAAGTTGCTGCAGACAAATCAGTTAACCCCACACTCCCTGAAGAATACAGACATGACATTCGGGCATCTGTTAAAGTTTACTCAAAATCATATACGGGCCTCTTTTTTTTTTCTTTGAAGAACACTCATTTCAGCCTGCTGAATCCACCCAGGAGCCTGCTAGCTGCCTTTGGGCTGCAGCATCCGTTTCCCACCCAGGAGGTGCGGCTCTGTTGCTGACGTTTATGTGTCAATCAGTTGGCCCCTCCCATGCACCTTCCTAGCGTCAGCCTGTGATGGTCCTAGCCTTTCATTCTCGAGAACGTCCAGGCTGGAGGAAGCGAGCTGCAGTGGGTCCTGACGAAGCTCCCATCATCTTCATGGACATGACCTTATCCCATTCTCTTACCAGGGAGTAAACGATCACAGCCTTATCAAATAGGAGAAAAAACAGGCTCTCCATGTCAAGGGACTCCTCGGGACTTGTAGCCCCAGCTCCTCACAGTCCTTCTGAGGTATAAGGGAGCTTGGATCCCCTTGCTGTCCCGCCATCTTGATTTATTTTATCCAGCACTGAACAAGGAGACTGGAGAAAGCTTGATTTTTTTTTTCTACACAGAATCAAATTAGTATGACTGCCATGCTTAGGGCCATGGCTCTTGCAGAGCCTTTTGGTCCAGCCAGCTGTTCTCCGCCTGAGGGGGAGAAAGAGAGCAGCCATATTGCCAAGCCTGCCACTGGATATTGAGGACCCATGTGTGGATGGCGTGGTGGTCTATTACTTTAGGACTCTGCTGCCTGTTTTAAAGCCAGCACCAGAGTACTTGTCAATGCTCCATCTGACTGCCCTCCTGACCCCCGAATGTGGCCTTTGGGAAAATCTAATTGCCTGCTCTGAGTGACACTGGAGCCGAAAAGGGTGATAAAGTTGTAGACAGTCACTTGGTGATTAGGGGCCCTAATGGAAGGGAGATTGCTGAATGGATGCATGAGAGGAAGAATGAATGCACGCCGGGGTTATTTATTCAGGGCTCTGGGGCGACGCAGTGATGTCTTCATTGAAGCAACACTGAGGACATAGACTGTAAGGACGTGAGTCAAGTAAACTTCCAAAGTCGTCTTCATACAGATCCCCCAATCTCAGGCCCTGGTGTCACTGAGGAAGACTTCCTAGTCCTTATACTTTCAAGGATGGGCACATAGCTGGGATGGTGTTGGTTCTGTGTGGACTCCCAAGAAAGTGAGACCATAGCAATGGAAGGCAAACATTTCTGAGAGCCATGGGTGAGCTCTGCTGTCCTGCAAGCCGAGCTAGTGGCAGCCTCTCTGGAAAGGCCACCACCAAAACATATGCCCTTTATGTCTGCCCGGATATTCTTTTATTCTCTGGTGAATACTTCTTGGAGAACTCAGAATGTGTCAGACATGACCATAGAAACACAAAAATGATTAAGACTTAGCCTGAAGCCTTGACACGCTCATTGTCACACTACCATGTGACAAGTGCCACCACAGAAGTCAACTGGGACAGGTGAAGAGGTCAGGATGGCAGATGGGATTCCTGGCAGAAGAAACAGTAGTTCAGACGAGAGCCTCCAGAGGGGCCAAGAGAATGACAAAGGTCCTGTGTCCTTGAATGGAGGGCAAAGTCCTGGTTCAATGCCTCCAGAAACAACGGTGCTTTGTCTGTAGAATGATGGCCGTGGATTTAAAGTTCTCAGGATCAAAGGGAAGATGCACCAGACAGTCCCCAGGCAAAGGGAAGAGCAGTCATCAACACAGAGCAACATGGTAGCTGACGCTGGACAGCAGCTAGCAACCTCAGCTACTCGTCTAGATACACTGAGGAGGAAAGGAAGAGCGTTTCTCTTATCCCCAGCTCTCCCCTCTGCCGTCCATTCCCGGGGCTCTCTCAGTGGCTCTCAAATGGACCCAGGGCTTTTCAGACAAGCTGGGAAGCATGTGGGCCTTGTTGCACTCTGAGATGTCTGGGTTTTCACTGGGGTTTGACTCCATTAGCTTTTGCAGGACATCCCTCTGTCTTTCTCCTCTGAAATACTTTAAAGTCCGTTAGCCTCCTGGTCCATGTTTTCCTCCTGCCAGGGGCTTCTGACACACCTGAGCTACAAACTGATCTCTTGGGCAAGCTGAAAAGCTGGGCAGAAAAGAGACAGTCGGGGAGGCCATCTCGAGCCCCCTCATCCATCTACCTTGATTCAGGAACAGGAGGGCTCTGCAAGAGGACACAGCTGTGCTTCTCTGCCTCCTTCAGCAGCACAGGGCTCCTGTGAGCCACGCTGATGCTCTGACGTCATGCTGACCAGACTGGTAACCTGACCCTTGATGACAGCTCCCCCTTCCCCCAGCTGGGCCCTTCATGCTGGCTCAGGGCAAAGGTCACCCCCAGGGGAAGGGGCAGCTGGAACTCTGTGGAGTGCCTGTGAAAGGAGAGATAATTTCCACGGCTGACATCTCCCACCCTCCGCTGCCCCTAGTTCTCCCTCCCTGGCTGCTGCTAGACGCAGGCCACTCTCGCTTCCTTCTGATCAGTGATGGCGACACCCCCTTTTAGGCCTAAGTTCATTCTGGGAGGTTATTACTTGACCAAGTGTGGAGGCAGGAAGTCCACACGGCCTTGGAAAGAAGCTGAGCTCTCCAGGAAAACAAGCATGATCAACCCTTCGTCGGTCACTGAGCAATCCCTCTGCAGAATGGGATGAAGTACCAGTCAAAAGCTAAGTGCATTTGAATGTCATTTGGATAAAGCCAACAGGGATGGAAGCATACTTCTGAATCCCGCTTAACCCCATGGAATAACTACAGGGCATTGCTGTCCTTCAGCATAAGATCAGCTCTGGGGGAAGAAACTAGCCCTGAGCAGGCTTCTTCCTGACTGCACCTTTTAAACTTTGCAGGAGCACCGACTCTGGCTGTCATTGCCACCATTCCTGGCCATCTTCCCTACTACACGGTTACTGTCTCCTGGCTCTCACTTAGTGTTCACCTTGACCCTCCAATTAAGCTCTGAACAGAACAGGTATGGTTATTGCCACTTGACAAAGAAGGAAGCCGAGTCACGCAGAGGAAGGGTGACCTTCTGAAGATTGCTGAGCCGGATTGCCGAGCTGGGATTTCTGTCGTTTGCACCCTGAGTTGACATACTTAGCCTGAAAGGGATTGAGTAAAACGCTGCTGCAGGTAGCAAAAAAAAATTGCAGTACAAAGGAGGGACTGAAGAGAATCAGAGAAGAAAGGACGAGAGAAGACAGAGGGGCTTCAAGCAAAAGTGTGAGCTGCATCTTAAAGAGTGGCCAGGGGCAGCTGGCTGAAGGAGTGGGGGCTGGGTAAAGAATGAGCCCTGACTGCTTGCTTCGTAGATACCCAAGCACAGCTATGGCCCTCCCCTTGATGCCCTGAACACACCTGGAACATCAGCCCAGTTGGGTTTATTGGTCCCGAGTTCTCCCCCAAAGAGAAATAGATGTATTTCTTGCCCTAAGAAAAAAACTCCGGGGCCACAAACAATAACATGCTACTCAAATACCGTCCTAGGAGGATGGCAAACAAAACCCACAATGTTATGTCGGGAAACCTAGCTTCCCACGGAGAACGACTTCGTGGACTTCGTGAAAAGTAACCAAGGAATGACAGCTGTTTATGAAGTTATTTGCAAGAATTCCACAGTGTTATCACCTCTAATGTAGACCACTATTTTACACAATTGAAAACAAGTCTTCAGATCCCGAGACTTGAACTGATCTACGATTGAACCTGGCTCTCATTTTGTCACAGTGACGCCTGTCTCCTTGAGGTCACCATGCACTCCTTGTGGCTCTCTGCTCCAGTAAATATTGACCTTCCTCTGCATGCAGGAGCTCCAGGGCTTTGGGAAGACAGTGTGGGGGACACAAAGATTATGACAAAGTGTGTAAGAGTTGAACATCTGCTCACACAGAACTAGAATCAAATTGGGATGAGGGGGACAGGTCGAGGGACACTGGCTGCTTTCTGTCATCCAGGCAAGGCTCAGTTGGCTCCAGAAGATAATTAAGCCACATGCCTGAGGGATAAATGGCAGTGTGTGGCTGTCATGGCGTAGCCTTCCTTCTGTGAGAAGGCAGTGAGGGCACCAGCCATGGCTTCTGTGGTATGCCCTGTCCCTGGTTCCTAGCACAGATAATCCAAATTGCTGACAACTTCCTAGGTGAAGGGTAAAGAGAGCATCGACCATTGTTTATTATTTTTTGGTAACTGTTGTTTGTGTTTTTTGCTATTTATTTATATTTTTGTTATTTAATATAGAGACGACTATCAGTGAGGCCCCAGATGCCCCTGGAACAGAGGCTGGCTGCCAGAGAGACCAATCATGTGATCACTTCCTAACTTCTAAGGAGGGAAGGGGCTAGGGATGGAGTGACTGACAAATGGTTCAGGATTTAATCAGCCAAGTTTCTGTCAGTGTGGCTCCCAACAAAACCACAAACAGTTGGGAGGAGAGCCCAGCGTGGTGACCATTTGGAGGTACTGATGGGGTTATGCGCCTGCAGAGGGCTGTGAGCCCTCCCATCTCCCTCACTCTCTGTACTTCTTCCAGAGTTCTTTAAGTCATTCTAGGATGTGATGAAGTCCAAAGAGTTGGTGGTCATGCAAGCCCCTGACTGAAAGCCAGCTAGTTAGAAAGATGGAGTAGCCAGCACCCGGGTTCACACCTGAAGTACAGGCAGTCTTGAAGAACTGAGTCATTGTCCGTAGGATTTGTCAGTCATTATGTGGGATCTAATGTAAGTTCCTGATAGGAAACGCAAGACTTAAATAGATTCTCAAGACAGTTGGCTCTAGGGGATTGGCCAGGATGGGGAGGGGAGGCAGTCTGGACATGGTTGTCCAACGGGCTCTGTGGGTAGGAAATATCGAGGTGACTGGCTGCAGAGCACCTGGGTTTAAATATCAGTTGGCTCTGCATCCTCTTGCCAGCTCCAGGGGAAACTCTACCTAGTGACTCTAAATGAAGATGACCGCCTCATACAACTGCTGTAACAATAAAATGGGAGCTGTTACATCGTGCGTTCATTGTTGATTAGCTGTCAGATGGCAGGAGAACCGGATGGCTAAGTGGACAGATGGATGGACAGATGAATAAATGCCAATTCTGACTACTGGGTAGAAGGTAGGTCTGTATAAAATGAGATGAAATTTACCCTCAGAATGACTTTATCAGGAGCATCATAAGCTCACGGCCATACCTGTGATGGAGCCTGGAGGGAGGAGAGCATTGGGAAAGACAGCATCATGGCCATAGGTAGCCATGACAGGGCCCTAAATGGACACAAACCCTGCAGTTTAACCATTTCCTTCAGATCCTAAGAACAAAGGATGTCAGACTCTAGGTTTTCTCGGGGCAGGGGTGGGGGAGAGCAAGCTCTGTAGCACAGCACAGCCTGTGAGCTGGAAGTCAGAAGAATACTGACAAAGATGAGCTATATTAAAGTTGTTTGGGATCTGGGGAGTAGGGAGGGGATCGGAGCTGCAGTTCTGAGAGGGATGGAGAGAGCCCAAGGCAGTCTGTCCCGCTGAGAGCTGTGGCTGGCGGCTAGTGGAGCCTGACGTCTGGGAACGTGCAACAACCATAGGCTCTGTGTTCTTACACCCGCATCATGCTTACACATGTCAGACACGGTCCCAAGTGTTGCTGGCTTACTTTAGGCTCAAAACAAGTCCAGAGGGAGATACCACTATTTCTCCATTTTACCAGCTAGGAAACTGAGGCACAGAGGGCTTAGCCATGAGATCACACATCAAAAAAGCAGCAGATTTGAATCCCAGGCTTGGGAGCCAACGGTCTGTGCCCTCTGAGGTTTCTGCAGCGAGTGGCGTAACATATAGTAGGGTTCAATAATAGAAGCTACTGTAGTTGCTGTCTGTAATCTTAGTCTTCATGCGATGGGGCACTGTTTCCCACCCTGGAATCCGTGTATACCTCGTGATATTCAGCACCATTTGAAGAGGTACATTGGAGACCTTTTAAAATGTTTATGATCATAATTTTACTTAAATATGTTTTAGAAAGGAAAGTTGCACATCAAATCCACAATGCCACTTATGACATTTGATAATCCTTATGACAAGCCCAATTTTCTAAAAAAGTGAATTGATTTAAAGACCAAGAGTAAAGATGGACCAGGAGTGAGGCCAGTGGTGGACTGATGCCTAAGGACAGGATGTAATGAAAGGGGATTCAGGAATTGCAGTACTCAGCTTGATCCCCTATCTCTGAAGTGGGCACAATGGCTCCCCTCAGCACTGGCTGGTCCACCCCCCTAGCCCATCTCTACCCCAGTCCACACTGTCGCTGCCTCCTCCCCTGAATCATGGCAACTGGGCTCCTTAGCATCAATCTTGGAGCAGCCCATTTTCCTCACAGTGCAGCTCTGGCAGGCACCTCCTGCCACCTCCTCAGATGTGTTGATAAGATTTGGAGACACCACAGGAATCCGATGGGGAAGATGCTCCAGGGATGCAGCAGAAATTAGATATTTTTCAATTACCACAGGCAACGGGCTTCACGTGGCTTTAGTAATGCAAACCGCTTATTTGCTGTTTCCTTCTCGCTGCCCTATCTGGTCCCTGCCAATGATTGATGGCCACAGGAGGGGAGAAAGCATGCATCCGCCACTCACCTTGTCAAGCCCCCTCGATCTCTATCTACAGAGGGAGTTGGCTCCTTCAGCTTGCTACAATAACTCAATATCATGAACGGTGTTCAGGACAAAAGACATTGAGGCTGTAACCAGCCCTGTCTTCCAAGCATAAGGTTCCCCTTAGAAGCAACCTATATCCCAAATTCCAGAAAAAAAGTTATAATAATGGCAGAGCAGAATAAGAAGGAACAAGGGCAAGAAGTGACTGCCAAGTCAGAGCTGTATCTCTAGGAGCTGGCAGCCTGAGAGCAGAACCAAGGGTGCTCTTTCAGACTCCTGAAGACAAGGAACTCACAAGACCCTCAACAGCAAAGCGCAGTGTTGAAACTCCGTGTGAGCTGAGACACACATAGGCGCGAGCTCACTGGGCGCTGCTGCATCAAGTACTTTACATATGTCAAGTGCTTCATAAATGAAACTGTCAGGATTTCCATTTGGTAGGTGAGGCAGAGAGGTCCAGAGCCTTCCCTAAGATAAAGACAACAGCTAAGACAAGATCCAAACCCAGACTCCTGACTGCCAAAGTTCATCCCACTCCATCCAGCTTCCTGTTCTCTGCCATGGAAAGCTTTGCCGTGTCTGTTATGTTCCTCTTGTCAGCTTATGAAACCTAAGGAGAGATGGGGTTGATGGTCATTCACATGATGTCATTCATTCATGTAATGTCACACTGTGAAATGGTCCAGAGAGGAAGACATTCACAAGACAGTTTCTAGACCACTTACTACTGAGTATGCCTCCTGCCCCTCACCGTCTTCTGTCCCTCTTATGTCAAATCTTACCCAATTAAATAGAGATGCTCATCACTGCCCATCTAGCCACGCCTCCTGGGAGCGATTCACCCTCAAAGGTGAGGTTCTACACCATGTGACTGCCTGACATTAGCCATAAATGACTTAGCCAGGGCACAGACACAGAACTCAGTAATTAGCACATCCAAAGGCCAACATCTCTCCAGCTCAACTTTGTTTACAAACGGAAATATTCTGAGCTAGCAAGATGGCTCGACAGCTCACTGGCTGCTCTTGCAAAGGGTTCAGTTCCCAGCTACCCGACAACTCGTAACTAGCTGCAATTCCAATTGCAGGGCATTCAACACCTTCTTCGGGCATCCAAGGATACCAGGCATGTGTATGTGGCACACCGACAAACACACAGACAAAACCTCAAATATAAATTAATCTTGTTTTAAAGTGTAAACATTCTGGTGCTTGTTAAAACAAAACAAAATAAAACAAACAACAAAGAAGAGTTTATTCAAGACCATAACAAGAGAGAAATCAAAAGAGAAACAGAGGCAGGGTTCAACTCTAAAGACATTAAAGATAGCTCGGGCCCTGTGTGGCCAGAGTAGATGAGGGGCCAGAGGAAAGTTAGGCAAAAATCAGAGGGGCTTCTTGCTAATTTAACCTAACAGGATTCTTGTTGAAGGCAGGTCCACAACTTCTTCATCAAGGAATGGAAAACACTTGATCAGATATTGGGGGAGGCGAACAACCTTTTCACTTTGCTTTTTCTCACTGCCTTGTTTTCTGAGACAAGGTCTCACTAGATAGCCAAGGCTAGCCTCAATCCTTTTTCTTCAGCCTCTCAAGAGCTAGGATTACAGGTGTGCACTACCGTGCCTGACTTTGAAAGAGGTGTTCTTGCTAAGGCTGGCTTGGGCAGGCTTCAGTCAGGATAGCTGTCAAGACTGAACTAGCAGACAGAGCTTGACTAGGGTAAAGGAGGAAGTCAGCCACCAAACCTACTCAGAGGGAAGGGTTGATAAGATGGTCTACGGACTTTGCCAAGGAGCAGACAGTGAGGGTGGAGCTGATGAGGGCTGGCGGGCTGCTGAGGGTTAGCCCTGAAGTTTGGCAGAGGAAGGGGGCTGGGGAAAAGGGACAGGGAGGGACGGTGGCTGGCTGGAGCAGTGAGAAATGCAGAGAAGTGGACCCCACACCGCAGAGGCGTGAGAAGTCAGCACCTCAAGCTACCTGACAGCGGGCCCTTCGCGGGGCATGTCTGATTCAGTGCCCCCCTGAATGGGTCTCTAGGCTCAGAATGTTTCTCTTGAGTCAAGACCATGAAGGGTTCATCCACTGAAACAGTTTACTTGAGCTAATGGGAGCTCACCAACTCCAGCTGGACTGGGAAGAAACAGGCATAGGACCAAACTAGTTTCTCTGAATGTGGTTGACAGCTGCATGGCTGGGGCAGACTGAAGGGCCACTGGCAGTGGCACTGGGATTTATCTCTATTGAATGTACTGGCCTTTTTGGGCTCTTATTCTCTTTGGATGTATACCTTGCTCAGCCTAGACGTAGTAGGGAGGGCCTTGGACTTTCCACAAAGCAAAATGCCTTACCCTCCCTTAGTATTAGAGGGAGGTGGGGTGGGAGGGTGTGTTGAGGGAATGGGAGGAGGGGAGGGAGTGGGAATTTGGATTGGTATTTTAAAAAAATACAAAAAAAGAATGTTTCTCTTGGTCACCATTCTCATTTTCTCAGAGTTTCTGGGATGAAGGGCACCACAAGCCCAGCTGCACAGACTTTTCCTTCTAGGAGAGCTTAGGCATTTCTCTACCAATGACTATGTCATCTGTCTGCATTGCTGGCATTCCGTAGACTTTGGTGGGATGCCCTTCCCCAAGGAAACAGAGATTCACCCCTACCAAGTCTCTCAGTTTGCTCCTCTGTGCTACAACGTGGAAGGAGATATTCTAGACCTATTCCTCAGTGCTTCTCCTTTGAGGTGTGTATGAATCATGTTCTTATTGAACTTCTAAATAGTTAGCCCATGCAGACATCTATAGAATGACCTCCTAGGTCACCATCACCACAGACAAACGGAAGCTCAGAAAGAGAGGGACATCTGTGGCAGAAGCAGAGGAATGGCAAGTTCATAATCACAAGACAGTTCAGAATTCTCCCATGTGCAGAGACTCACGAGTGCCATCTAGCCACACTTAAGCAGTGCCCCCAGACCGGACGCCTCTCTCCATTCAGACACTCAGACAGCTAAGACCTATTCCATTCTCGCCCGCTATTGTTTTGACACCAACTCTAGAGCATAATCAAAGCGGAGTCCTAACTCATCCTCTTTTGTGCCCATTCCCACTCAGAGTGCCTACTGTCTCCCATTCATTCAACGAGCATTTGCGGGTCCTCTGCTGTTAAACACTGTACTGCGTGTCCTGATGAAACCACCCTGAAACTGAATGACCCGGGCAAGAGCCAGCCTAAGCAATCCACAGCACACAGGATACACATGTTAAGATGCATGGGGTCTGGAAGCTACAAATGCTTTGTTCTATTTTGTAGCTTCCCATGAGGATGGTGCATGTCATCGAGGACCTTGGCTTGTTGAAATTTTAAATTATAACCACAGATAGAAAAAAGAGAAATATTTTGATGTGCACGTAGACTCTCCCAAGAAGCTTCTCATCTCAGCCTAACCTACCCTTTGAGGAACCCAGAAGGAGCCTCCCACCCCCACCTCTGAAGTCAACAGGAACCTGGACTCTGGTGTTTCCAGATGGCCTGGTTGTCTCTATGATGGCATTACAAGGGATGGAGATCAAAGGACTGAACTAGCTATGACCAAGATGCAGACTATTAGCTCACAAGGCCCTGTGTCCAGCCCTTCCAGGAGTATGGGTGCTGGCAACAAGCATGGCTTTGAGGATCCTTGTCTTTGCCCACTCAGCTTAGCAAAAGCAACAGTCCCATGATCACCCTAGGGGACTTCTCAATCTCCCTCCCAGCGCAAATGCACAGCCCTGGCCCCGGGTCCCTCTCTGGAGCCACCCTGGCCTGACCTCCTTGCCACCTGCCTCAGGCCCAGTCCTTCGTCCCTGCAAATGGATTCAGGATGCAGCCACAAGTCCCCAGAGTTTTTGCCTAGCCTCAGAAGAAGCTGCCATACAAAACCCCCTGCTTGGCTTCTGCCCCCACGTCTATTCCCAGTTTGCTTCCCAGCCCCCACGACTAGCTCTCTCTTTCTAATTACCCCAAAGAGAAGGAAGATTAAAATTTAATGCTCTGAAGATGGGAGTCAGAGATGTCATTATTTTGATTCAAACCCCAGGCATGCAAGAATCTGATCTAAGCTGCGGGAGAACGGAACCTGGGTGACTCTGGAGAACCTTGAAGAATTGAAATACACCTTCGGGTAAGACTTTCCCTCTGGTGCTTGACTTTTAGGGGGTGGCACAAAGCACAGCAGATGATCCTCACAAAGTCATCCTGCAGCAAAAACTCAAACTGCAAAGGGCGTCTCAGACCCACATAGAAGCCTCAACCCTTCATGCGAGAGGCATGAAGAATGATGGGGTCAATGGTGTCCTGACAACAGTGTCATGCAAAGAGGGTTTGGCCATGAAGTTGCCTCCTGAAGGATGCACAGCAGCAGATGTTTAATCCAGAAGCAAACCCTAGTGCCAGACGTCACCCAGCTACTCCTCAACCCCAACACTGAGAGGGGTTCTGCCAGGTTCAGGGAAGTTCAAGGCTGGGAATTCTGACAGCTTTCACTCAATAGCTTAGTGCTGTGCTAAGTACGGCCAGTGACGTGTCTCGGGGCTCTCTCCAGGTACCATTAGTAGCTCCCTAAATCTCACCTTGAAGATGAATGTTAGGAAGGTTAGATAAATTCTCTAACATTAAAAAGTCCCATAGCTACGTGGGTAACAATACCGGACAACTGAGGTGGCTTTGCCACATGTCCCCTTCTCATTTAAAGCTCCGCCAAGGCTAGTTTAAAGCAGGAACAAATAGAACCAGCACTGACCAAGGGGGGAAAGCAAGGTCTCGGACATCAGTGACTGATGGAAGACTTTGACAAACGTGCCTGCCCCGAACGCCAGCTGAAGATGCAGGCGATGCAGCCCTGCTCACTGCTTAGCACTGGTCCCCTGCCCTCTTCCAGTCTGAGGGCTCTGCCACTTGGTTTCTGGAAGCCCATGTGGGCAGATCAGAAAGGCAAGAGGGAACCCAATGCTGGTGTGCCGAGGAGTCCTCATGGCACTTTGGGGGGTTGTAAAGAAAGGGGGTGTGGCCATATATAAAGGGCCTGCAAATGTTATCCACATTTTCTGGTGTCCAGATGAGATTTCCAGAAATCTACCAAGTCTTCTTCCCCAGTGGAGAACTAGCTGAGGTGGTAAAATACAAACTTGTTTCTTCTGACTGAGGAAGGTTGTTTTACTCCCTGGAAAGTAACTGTGGAGAAGGGAAAGCAGGGGTAGGGCCACCTACTTTTGATTGTTAACGGGCCATGTGCTCTTTATCCAGCCCTGTGTCTTGTGCAGGTCATGGGGAGGTGTACCCAAAGGTATTAGAAAGCCACAAACAGGGCCTGGAGAAATAAGCAGTAAAGTGCTTGCTTTGCAAATTCAAGGACTTGGGTTCGACCCCCCAGAACGCCCCCTCCACCACACACACACACACACACACACACACAATAGACATAGTTGGCACACGCTTGCAATCTTAGCCCTGGGGAGGCAGACAAAGGAGCTTCTTTGGGATTCACTGGCCAGTGAACCTAACCTAATAGGTGAGTTCTAGGCCAATGAGAGATCCCATCTCAAAGACAGTGGGAGCTGTTTTGGAGGTTATATCCTCTGGTACACACACACACACACACACACACACACACACACACAAACACACACACACACACACACACACACACACAAAACCACCCCCTCATCTCTGGGATTCTATGTTGTCAGGAGGGACATCAGAGCTGGTGAGTGTCCTCAGGGCACTTCCAGAAGAGGCAGCTGTGGGCATATGGCCTCTAACGTGTCCTCTTTCTCTTCGGCTTGCATTAGCTGCCACAGCAATGCTCTACTGGCTAGAACACATTTCAGGGCACAGTGCCTCAAGTGTCTACAGGCTGGATAGCAAAGAGCTCACCTCCTCCAACATCTCTCCTTGGTATGCAGACAGCAGCCTTCTTGTCCACCCTCACATGGGCTTGCTCTGTGCTTCATCCCTGGGGAGTCTTCCTCCTTATAAGACTCACTTATAGCTTATAGCTTATTCTATTGAAGTAGGTCCACAGCCTTAGGACCTTGTTGAACCTTAATTGCCTTCTTAAAGGTCTTATCTCCAATTACTGTCACTTTGGGTGGAGATTGGGGGTGATGGTTAGGGTTTTAGCACATGAATTCTGGAAGGACAGATTCAGTCTTTAATGGTGGTAAAACCCCAGCTGCAGCGCCACCAGGGAGCAACCACTTTTCAGGATCTGTTTGCTCAGTCTTCCTCCCTCCCCCGTTCCTCATGCTTTTTCCTTTAGTCTTTTCCAAATAGACTTCGGGTTGCTTATCCTCTGAGGAGACTTCCTTGACTTCTTCAAAAGAAAATGACACCTACTATCTCCTTGAACTGACACTACCTCCATGACAGGAGAACCTAAACCCAGCATCCTCTCATAAACAAGGGTTGAATGGATGGATTGTGATTACTAGGGATGAGGACAGGTACCAAGCCTGCCCCTCTTCAGTCCTCTCCCCCTGCCCTGCACCTGATGATAGCTCACAGCCCACTGATTGAATCACATATAGCTCTGGACTCTTTCCATCTCTCTCTTCATTGATGTGTGAGATGCCCTGTTGTACAGCCTCAGCATCCAACCCTGACCACCTGGTTGACACATCTTCCGTTCATACCAACAAGACAGGTGGGCCAGCCAGAAGGCAAATCAAGCTGCAACAGCTACACCCCCCAGCTACAGGAGGCATCAGCACAGCGGCTGAACCAAGAATCTAGAAAAACTTGTGCAGAGAGCTGGAAGGTGGGCTCTGACCTCACCCCCTCCAGTTGCATTAGGATCTATCTCCCCAGACCCAAGTTTTACCAGTAGCACCTCAGAACTCAGTCCACTGGATGCTGGAAGATTCCTCTACAGAAGATCTGTGTTACCACCGCCCTGCAACTCACCTTGGGAAGGCTGTGTCATGTTGTGATGGGAGCTGCGGGCTGCTTTCCCGCCCGGCTACGGCAGCCTGGCTAGCTAATACCCCGAAATGCCAATCTGTTGATGGAATGGCGGACTGCATCCTACCACCCTGCTCCTGCACGGTTAGTTTTACACCCGAAATAACAACACACAAATTGTATTCATTTAAACATTGCTTGGCCCATTAGTTTTAGCCTCTTACTGGCTAATTCTCATATCTTGCTTTAACCCATATTTAGTAATCTGTGTAGCACCACGAGGTGGTGTCTTACCAGGAAGGATCTTAGCCTACGTCCATCTTGGAGAGGAGAGCTATGGCGTCTGCCTGACTCTGCTTTCTTTCTCCCACAATTCTGTTCTGTCTACTCTGCCTACCTATGTTTTGACCTATCAGGCAAAGTATTTTCTTTATTAATTAACCAATGAAAGTAACACATAGACAGGTGACCCTCCTCCATCAGTGTCAAGCGATTTATAGACTACCATGCTCACGGTACTGGGCAAGGGATATCCGTGTGATGTCATTTGTACCAGTTTCACTATAGTGTGTGTGTGTGTATGTGTGTGTGTGTGTGTATGTATTTATGCATGCCTGGGGGCACCTGTGCATGCAAGTTCCCTCTCACTCATATGGGTGTACATTTATGCACAACAGCAAAAAAGTTGAAAAGATCATTTTAAAAATTTAAACCTAGAAACTTAACAGAGAGGTAAAGATTTTGGTGAAGTTCTGGAGCTCACAGACATTGTAAGCTGTTTAACCCTAATCTAGGTTTTGCCTCTATGAAAAGGATTATGAAAACTTGTATGAAAGAGACTGAGCAAACAGCTCAGTGCTAGGGTGGCTATCATGCCCAGGCTTGGTATTTGATCCCTAACACTGGAAAAACAATGAAATGAACAAACAGATTTTTAAAAGAACTGTATTTTAGTTCTGCTGGTATCTCCAAGGCATAGGGCAGGCACCTGACACATGTTAGTTACTTTCCTTATTCTTAGGCTATTGAGATAATTTTTAATACCTTCAATGAAGTTCACTAAAGTGGCCATCTATTCTCAGAAAGATCATAACATTTGTGGGTCTTGTTTTCCCTGTGACTGGAATAAGTGACCACTACCCTGCTTTCATGGATGAGAAGTGCGAGAAGGCACAACTGTTTCCAGATGCCCCATCCACAGCTCAGCTGCTCCCTCCTATGCCACTGCTCCCTCCAGTCGTAGAAGCAATGATGCTGGTGGGTGCCTAAGATTCACCTACCCACCTTGTCACCAGGTCCACACTAACTTCAATTGTCATTTTGGTACACCTGCTTGGAGACCACTCTCTCTCTAGAGCATATCTGGTCCTTCTCTATCAAATGTCTCAAGTCCTTCACAGAACCCTTGAATGTGTGCTTGAGTCATATTTTCCCCTCCTCTGTCTGTTAGTGGAAACATTAAATCTAAAAGGACCAAACTCAACTTCATCATCAAAGAGAAAGAGGACCCCAAACACCATATCCCCTTCATTATTTTAAGTAAGTTGCCTTAGGAGCCTCCTGTGTTCCAGAAGGTGAAGCGATGGACAAGATCAGCTTCCTCTGTTAAAGAGTCAATTGTCTGGTTCAGAGGTTATGGCGTGGGAAAGCATCCAGGACATAAGAGGGTGCAGTCAACAGCTGCTTCACTGCTCCTGAATGAGGTGTAGAATGATAAGTATTATCCATTCTTTGTGAGGAGTAGGGGAGTGGCCCAGGAGTGGAGTCCTTTCGGGGGGTGGGGACGATAACATTTAAGTGAAGCCTCAGACATGGGGTCAACTGTTGAGGAAAGTCATCAGAGTTTAGCCAGGAGAGATGTGGGGTACAGGGAATGGGAGAGAGCTGGGCTGAGGAGCTTCTGTTGGAGGGATGAGTGGGAAATCACTCATCAGGATGGCAGCAGCTAGGCTGTGTAGAGTCACCTGGCCAGGAGTGGATGGTGCAGTAGAGGAGAGAACTGGCCAGAACGTTATGGCACCCTCCATGCTAGCTGTCTTTGATATGAAATTAGAAATGGAAAGAGCCAGAGGTTAGAGGAGACAGATGTCAGGCCAACTTAGAAGGGTTGGATAGGTAAAGTGGGGTGTCCTTGTTGGGGCAAATGGTTGTAAGCTGAGGCCGCGAATACAGGGCAGTCAGGGATATACACAAAGGAGAAGGAAAGGCTGGTACGGCAAGCAGAGTGATGTGTGCCTCTTAGTGGGATGCTGCTGGTTACCATCCGGAGCAGCTCAGCCAATGCTATAAATTTTAATTACATGAAGCCCGAGTCTACCCTCTCCAAAGCCATTTTAGAAACTGGCTCTAGGAAGCTTTCCTGCTGAGGAGGTGACATCCCGAAGAATATTCAAACTAAGCTACCCTTGTCACTTCTCAGTCACCAACCCTCTTTGAAGGGCCCAAGACGAGGCTTATTTTCCAGCACTTGCCCTCCGTGGGAGAGCTTGCAGCTGAGGACACAGTCCTGTGCAGAAGGAGAATTGGGGGGATCAATTCAAAAGTCCTTCCTAAGACAGATCAATAGCTGTCTGTTGGGAAGTCTGCCTTCTCCCCTCGTGCTGGGTAAATGCTCTCAGCACACAGCCACACTCAAGCAACTGGATTTCTGTCCGGGCTGATTTGTAGCCCCAGGGCCTCTTTGCCTGATTCCTGACTCAGCACAAGATTTGAATTCGACAGAGAGGCAGAGGGATCTGCTATTCATAGGTGGCCCCCCGGGGATATCACCAACGCCGGAGGGAGGAGCTTTGTGAGTTCTGAAAGACACCTGCCCCCAGACCTGAAACCTGGTGACTAGAGTGCTACTTCCAGATCTTCTCAGGGCCAGCTGCTCACCATTAGGTCTCCACCCCAAAGAACCTGCCTTGGGGCAGGTTCACCATACTCAGAACAAGAGATGTTATAGATCTTGGATTGAAGAGATGGCTCAGTAGTTAAGAGCACTTGTTGCTCTTACAGAGGACCTGGGTTCAGTTACAGCCCCACGCAGTAGCTCAAGGCATCACCTACCCCAAGAGATCCAACAGCCTCTTCTGAACTCCATGGGTACCAGACATGCACATGGTACATAAATACATGCAGGCAACACACACATTTAAAAACATAATTGATTTCTTTTAGAAAGAGATATTACATATCTTGATTTGTGGGGTATCTACATAGATATATAAAATGCATAAAAACCCACCAATCTGAAACCTTAGAAGCTTTTACTTTACTGGATACTGGATCTAACATACCTACAGCAGCATTAGGATGTGAGCTCAGCTTTCTTCTCCTGCAGACCATGGCATCCCTCACCCACACAATGAGGGTCTCCAAAGACCACATCCCAGGAGGTCCCTGAACCAGTCACTCCATCCACAGGGCAAGCAAAATGAAGCTACCACCAAGCACAAGGAAGCATCTCCTGCTGCTCATGATAGTAGGAAATACAGCAAAAGTTCAACTTGTTAGCCTTCTGCTGTGTCTGTGTGTCATTGAGCCCACAAAGGCCCACGGGTAACTGATGCTGGTGGAGGCTCTCCAGCTCCCCAGCTTCCCAGTACCACCCCCCCATAGATTCCTTGTCTTTGTGGGATTTTTCAGCCAGTCCCCCCAAAAGAGGAGCTCTTAGCTCCTTTGAGGCAGGAGCCAAACACTGCTGAGCCGCCAGTCAGCCCTGTGGACAGGACATTCCAGGTTGCATGCTGTGAGGCTTGTTTAGCTTCACACTTGACGCAAATGGGACGTGTGTTTACCCACAAACACACACAGGCACACAACAGAAGCTGCTGCCCGCCAACAGAAGCGGCTGCAGTGGCAGGATTCCGGAAGCCCAGACCTATTCTTCAGCAATGTTGAACTCGATCACATCGACTATCAGAGAAAACAATCTAATTCCTCCTAAGCCAAGTTTCAACCTCTGCCCAGAAAATTCAGTAGAAAATGAAATGTAATACTCTATTAAGCTTTATTTTTGCAGCACAAGCGAGGGCTCACCCGAGCATGGAGAGCCATTAAAATGGATCTTACATATATCATTATAAATTTAATAATCGCCATGACGGCTAGAGTTCAAGTTAAAATGAATGTCAGCTGAGCATGACCAATTGATGTTACCCCAGCTGCCGCCCAGCCTCACTTGGGGTTGTATTCTCCTTCCAGAGGCTCGGTGGTACATGTGGACCCAGCCCAGCCCAAGCCAAGAACAGATGGGAAATGCAAACAGCTACACCTAGCCAAGGAGGAGCCATCGTAATTGCATATTATCTTAGTGTCCCGGCCCAATTAAAATTTTCTACGCTATCAGAGGTCTCAAATGTTCCTCGGCTAAGTGTCTGGATCCCAAACTTGGCTGACACGCTGTCAAACGCAGGCATTCCTCAGGCCTCCCACTGCAACCAATGCTCTTTCTAGCTCTGGGAACGCGCCCACTGAAACTGGAGTGGAAGGTCTAGCAGGCTCTATACTTGGCAATCAAACTCCACAAAACAAATCTCACTTATCTAGGTGCCTGAGATGGAAGCGTTCTTCCTGAATCAAGGGGGCCCATGCTTTGGAGCGATTCTTTCTTTAAGGAGTGGAGTCAGCGTTTGTGCTTTTAAGATGTATTTCAATTTATTTGTATCCTTTAAAGACAGTGTAAATCCCAAATACAAAAGCTGTGTACATGCACGCACATGCGCACTGCGCACCCACCACAGCTAAAATCTAATAGGAAGGGTTAAAAAGCCATTGGTATTACACACGGGGAGAGTTGATCTTTGAAACTCACAAGGGGAAGGAACACAATACCAATGACCTGGACAGAATGCTCCAAGTTTGGGTACCATCCCCACATTTCAATGAAAACACTGGGTTCATTTGCAGACAAATACAGTCTCTGGTTCTATATCAACAAGGTTAACCCTTGCTAGCCCCTGGTCATACCCAGCCTCAGGTTCCTTTCTGAACCGCCAGCTACACCATGCCAGTGGGTCTCCTTAGTGTGCCTGGCTTCTGAAGAAGAGTTGAAAGTTAACCGGCAGACACAAGTCCTGGGTGACTGTGGCTTTCAGACCAATCATAGCCAGTGACCTGCACTCAATGGGCCACTTTAAATGACTGTGACATTCTCACAAATGGGACCAGAGAGTTTACAAGGTACATTTTTAATCCTTATATGCAAGAGCAGGTATAAAACACAGAAAATTCCTTAGACAAAACTGGCTCAGTAAGGAGCACCATGCCCAGAAAAGCAAGTGTGCACACACACGCAGAACAATTGCAGCACAAAGGAACCCAGACTGACTTTGAGAACACCGAGACTTTTTGCTAACTTCTGTAAAGTGTGTAAAACTTTGCTTTCCTAGTTCCAGGCATTAAAATATTCCTTCTTTTCATTCCTCTCAAGTATTAACCACCAACGACCCTAAGCAAAAAACAGCACTAGGACACCAAAGTCAGGAGCAACCACATCACCTCCTAAGCAAAAAGAGACAGACAGGTCTGATCAATGAACACAGTTCTGCTAACCTATCACCTCTAAGCCACACCTAGCAACTCCACCTCCAGGTAGCCAACAATAAGCAAGGTTCTATCACTTACCCTCTTTTGGTCTTCTAGTCCGTGAGTGACGGGCTTTCTCTTCTGCTGTTGGCTTGACTCAGAAATCGATTCCATTTCCCAGGCATAAAATCTCCTTCAACGGTATTCTAAATCCACGGTAGACCCAAGTGACCCACACAACAGCGACCTGTGCACACCAGACCGGGTCCCACCAGAAGGGAGATTGCGCTATTTCTTCAAAGCTCTTGCCATCTTCTTGAAAGCCACTTGGGAACCTGGCTGGCCAGTGATGCCTTGGGGATGAAGGAGGCTGCCACTGACATCTCGAGGATGAGGAGCAGAGTTTCACTTCAGGTCTGCAATTCACTTTACAAGAGCCCAAAGGACAGATCTGGGCAAAGAGGAGTCCATGTCCTGGGGCGTGTGCCACATCCCTGCCCCAGGAATTCTCTGCCTCACTGTCTGCTTGGCACAGATAATTTATATGTCAATAACAATGTAAATGGGCATTTAATCCACCAAGCTGATAACATCCACATCCCTCTCGCAGCCCTTGGCTCCTATAAATCAGCACAAACACCTCTCTGCCAGCCGCTCCTTGGAGCTCCTGTGAGTGCTTGTCTCCACGGTGGCTCCCCTCCCAGCTGTCATCTTCCTTCCTGCAGAGAGACCCAGACCTAAAGAGAAAATGTTCAACAGTCAGATTTGTCTTTGGTGAAGTGTGGTGCTCGAGCTGTCTTGCCTGCCACCTGGAGTCAAACAGCAAGGCCTGGGCCCAGCAGCAGCCAGCAGTCTCTTTCTGAACCTACCATGGGTCACATCCATGGGCAAGCAACCTGGGGGGGTGACTCACGGACTCCCCATGTCGCCTGCTCTTGAAATAGCAGGGCAGTGCTGGAAAAGCCCACGTTGGGGGCTCACTGTTAGGGCAGCAATAAGGCACCACGGGATGATGAGAAAGGGGGAGATGCTCAGGGAAGCAGAAACATCAGCATCGCCTCCCCCCCCCCCCAGTTCCAGCTGGAGGGCATGGTGTGTGGCAGGTGACACAGTCTGGCCACAGGGAGGGGGAAGAGCAGCATGGATCAGACAGAGCTGGAAAGCAGCTATGGCATGGAGCTGCATTCCCTGATGGAACCTGCAGACAAAGTAGACACTGGTCACCTCCTACCTGACGTCGTCACAGAAGCTCTAGAAGCCAGGGAGGAGGGGAGAGAAGAGAGCATCCCAGAGCAACATAATCATTGAGCGCAACTTCCCTGCGTGATTTGAGAGGTGGGGACAGGCCTGAGGGCACCATCAGGATAATACATCGGCCAGCAGCACTCAATATCTCTCCTCTCAATACTAGAGCACCTTGGAAAACAAAGGCTGAGGGGGTGGCAGGAGCTTACTAAAAAGCACTAGCTTCTTGCCAGCATTTTTAACCAAACACTAGCCTCCCAGCAATTCAGTCAGTGCCAGTCTCCGGAAGAGCTACAGCCAGATCCAGTCAGAGTTAGCATAAGACAGAAGTCCCCAGAAGTCTCCCTTGCAGCTGTCCTGATCAGCAGCCACTTTGAAATGAGGCTGAAGGCATCCTCTGTCACCACCCTCTGCCAGGCTTCCATGCAGCTCACTGCCAAAGCAGGTTGAGCAGCAGACGGGAAGGTTGGCAACAGAGGGCTCATGAGAAGAGGAAGACCAGGGTGGGGGAGTACCTGGGAGAGATGCTGTAGAAGGAATTGCAGGTTCCCAGGTGCACCCCTGAGAAGTGTGGCTTGCCCTTTGCCACACACTGGGCCCCAACAGAGTTCAGCAAGTCACACTGCCCCTTCTGATTTGGATTAAGAATCAATGAGGAGCTGAAAGTCCAGAAAAGGGATACCAAGGGCAAGATTTCAGAACTTCTCTAAGGACCCAGGAAATAGTTAAGCACGCTTGGGCTGCCCACAAGCACCCTGGACATCACCCCTCCGAGAGGTCTCTAGGAAAGACAGTTCCAGAGAACGATGCAAGAAAACTAGCAAACCTCCTTCAAGCAGAGCCCTTTCCAGATGTGGTCTACGACCTAGTGGAAGATTGGGATCAATGTAGCTGGGGTTAAGCCTCAACTCTGCAACTGCCTCACGGTGTGACCTTGGTGGAGTACCTTAACTTCTCTCATCTAGAAAGTGCAGGGAACACTAATAACTAATAACTAAGGCATTTAATATGTGACCTGCTAAGGTCGTTGAATGCCTGCTGTGTCTCTGGTGCTACCTATTGATACACATATCCATTTATTCAATAAATCCCTTAGTTATGTGCCAGTCACTTTGCCTTTCATTGGAGACTTAACAAGAGCAGTCAAACAACTCCCCTAAAACAAAAGATAGTTAAGAAGCCATGTGTCTAGAACTGGGAGCCAGATCTGGCTTCAAAATTCTCACCTATGTCCACTCTTCTCTGGGAAGATCACTGCCATTTGTCTAGTTCAGAGTCTATACTTCCTATAGCTCCTGCCTAGGCTCACAATAATAGGGAAAGAAAGAAAAAAAAAACAGTGCTCAGAAGGGTTTCCCCCGGGGAGGACTTCTCCAGCCCTGGACTCCGCCTGTGTCTGTCTGCCAGGACAGTTCTGGCCCCTCCACCAGGCTTGAACCAGCCTCCTCTCCTGGGTGAGACCCTGTCACATCCTATCACACCAACAGGCGCACACACCCTGAAAGCACACGAGGACAGACGCCATCGCCACAGAAGTATCTTCCCTGGCAGCAGGGAGTGAGAAGATGTGCCACACCTCCTGCAAGCCTTTTGTTTTCTCTAGAAGGCAGTCTGCCCCAGCTCTGGGGCCACCGTTGCCCTGGACCCTGTGGCAGGAGTCACCAGGAAGCAAGGATGCCGATGTCAGTGCCATCTCCAATGTGCATTCTGACTGGCAAGGGGAAGAAACTTTGTAAGAGCAAATGCCCCGCTTCCTTACTGCCAGAGAAGTCTCCAGAAGTTTAAGTGTGCTTGGAGGTTGAGATGGAGAGGAGGCAAGAATAAGAGAACGTTAATTAGCTCATTAGAAAGTGAACATGTTGGATGGATCCCGAAATTCAGCTGTTCAGCACCAGCTTGTCCTCTGTGCCATAAGTTACCCAGATGTCAGTCAATCAGCCTGGGACAGGGGCGGAGGGAGATAGAGCAGGTAGTACCATCAGGTGAGCTTGGGAGCCTTATGGGCAAGCTCCATGATCTAGACATTCAGAAGACAAGCCTGGCCATGGTACAGATATTTAAACGCACTGCCAGGGGTCTTGGACCAAACACAGATTCCACAGGGCTTCAACTTCCCATTCCACACCTAATCCTACTCCTTCCTCTGGACAATCACAACAGGGGTATAGGGGATCAGTCTGCAGATTCAGTCCACAGGGTACAAGGACAGAGGTTAGTCTTCAAGGCAGAGATTCCCTCAGAGTGCTACTGAGGTCCTTTACTGTAGGAAGCCCCAGTTCCCCTGAATAGCCAGTGGGATTCCAATGCCAACGCTAGCGGCAGGCTAGGGCTCGCAGGCTAGGGCTCCCAAGCTGGACCCATTCCTGCTGAGATGTTGGGAGCCTGAGCCTACTTTCCACCTTTTGCTGATTTCTCCTAAGTTTGCAAAATTGGTCGCTGTCCGTTTGATCTTCTCCCTCGTCTCCGCAGCAGCTCTCATTTCTGGTTTCCAGCCCAGACTGAAGATGGAGGGTTATGAAAGGGAAGCGTGGTCTGTGTTATTTTGTAAGAGGAGTGCGTCCCTAATTCAGCATTTGCTTTTTTGTGTTAATGGGAGAGCCAGAGGGCTTCTTGCAGACCTAACCTTATATCAACGGAGCGATAGGCAAGTCACACAAAATGTATGAAAGAGTAACGAGGAGGTATAGTGGGCTTAGGACTTAGGGTGCATGGTGGGGTGCTCCTGAAGGAGTCTGTGAACCACACACTTTTGCCAGGAGGATTGACCCAGTCCACAACCCCAGCGCCTTTATCTGAGCACACCAGCAAGCAGAGCATGCTCCAGCCTCTTCCTCAAGGAAAGAAAGGATCACACACAAAAATAAGTCACTAGGGCCCCAGCTGGGCGGTGCAAGCTGCCACTACCGAAGTCCCTTTGCAGGAAAGAAAAGAGCTGACTGGCCAAGTGCACCCCTCACCAGAGAGAGCCTGGGCTCCAGTGCTTGGGTGCCTCTTTTCAAGCTCCGCCTGGGGCCCGCAGCTGCCTGCCGGGAGTGGAGTGAGAGAGAGAGAGAGACAGCCGCGGAACCGGGTTTGGCCTGGTGCCCCAGCTCAGGCTCTGATCAACCTACCTCCATCCTCTTGCTGACATGGGAAGACCCATTGAGAAGGCAGACTAGAGAGACAAGACATATACAGGCATAGCACCCGTGCATACACACACACACACACACACACACACACACACACCTACAGCTGCTCCGATAACACACGGGGGACACACACACCCAGACCGACACACACAGATGAGTACCAGACCTATATTTGGAGACAAATGTGTCCAGAAACACAGGCACCAATATAAAACCACACATAAACATACCAAGAAACCAGCACAGAAAAGGACACACACACAGAGAAAACACAGACCCCGATAGAAAAAGCTAGGAACAGTGGTACTCAGCTCCCAGCATCCCAGAGAGTGTTTGCAGACGCCCACAACAACAGATTAACAGGGACCCAGATGCCTGAACAACCCAGAGGCACAATCACAGAGTGGGGCCAGAGAAACGCAAATCAGAGCGCTCAAAAACAGAAGAACACGCGCAAGGAGATGGGCCGCCTTGGTCGCGCACACTGAGAGGGGCACACGCCCACTCCGAATGGGGGCGTGCGCAATTGCAATTCGTGCTGAGGCCTGAGAAAGTGCACAGCGAAGGCTCACAGCCACGAGTCTCAGGACGCAGTGCAGCTAGCCCAGCGTCTGCTGAGGAAGTTTCTCAAATCATCTCTGAACAAGGGTGGGTGGACTGGCCGGCCTGCTTATGCGTGCGGCTGAGAGTCCGCCTGTGAGGTTTCTGTGATGCAACCTGGTGGCTTCACAGGCTCCTCTCCCTACTTAAAGGTCCTGGAGTAAGGGTGCGGTCTCCCAGCCTAGCCCTGTCCCCTCTGCAACCCCACCCTGCCTGGACCTCCAAGCCCACCCAGAGCATCTTTAAGTCCTCTTCATTTTGTCAATCCAATTGGGTCGCAAACTTTCCCCAGGCTGGTCCTAGTGGACAGCCCGGCCAGGCTTGACCCCAAGAAGGCAGCGCAGGGTCCTACCTGCGCCCACGCCGGCTTCTGGAGCCACAGCCTCCAGCCAGTCTTGCTCTGTACTCTGACCGGCGCTCCTCAGTCCGGGCTCTGCCACTACAGCCTCTCCTTGCCCTCCCGTTGCCCGGGAAACCGTCTCCTCCTCCCTTCCCCCAGCCAACCAGTGTAATTCACATGGTGCCTCCCAACCAATGGGTAGCCTCGCCATTCTGGTCCCCCCACCCCTCCTTTTCAGGGTCCGGAATCTCTCCCCCGCCCCGGGACTGGAAAGATAGACAAGGCCCCTCCGGAGTGGCTGTTCCTCCGGGGGGTTGGGTGGGGTCTTTAGCTGGCACCTGTATGTAGACAGAAGCTCTTGACAATTCTAGAGAGAGCAACTGGAGTACAGGAGGAGGGAACGATTTCTCAGAGCACCTAGTCAGCTCCCTCCAAATTCGAAAATTCCCCCGACAGGATCCCGCCGCCACTGAGCTGTCCAGACTGTGTGAGGTCGCTCCAAGGCGGAGCTCCTCAGTCTCCACAAGAGAGTGTTTAGCACCTTCCCGAGCAAATCTGAGGTCTGGAGAGTGCTTCCCGACATCAAACTCAAATATCCACTCCAAGACCGTCGTCTGCTTTCTTGGACCGGCAGAAAAGGGGTGCACGAGCCATTTAACAGCCATGTCTTCGGACACTAAAAGAGGACATGTCCTTCCCGGGTCACCCATATGGGAATGATTCTATTGTGGTGTTTTCTCCAGTATCATCTTGAAACTTCAGTGGCTTTACCCAGCTGTCTCCCTTTCACAGAGTGGTGTGGTACCTTACTGCCTAAGGGAGGATGAAACTCGAACTGACCAGAACAAAATTTTCTCATTTCCTTACCTAAGTCAGATCCCAAGATGTGGAGTTAAGGGAGACCAGATGTGTCCAGATACAGGATTGAAGTGAGAATGCTCATTCATTCATTCATTCATTCATTCATCTTTTTCTCATCTCTCTCCCTCTCCCCCCTTCACCTCCTCCACGCAAGCACACACATTGTAATCTCAAGTGAGAGCTGAAGATGTCTATCAAAATACCATTGGTTTCTATCAGCAAAACGTTCCTATTATTTGCTAAAAATTTACACCCAATTATCTGTTTGAATCCCAACCCTCAGTCTGCCCATGTCAGCCAAGATGGAATGCTGAAATTTCCCAGACATGGAAAATCTGGACCAGGGCATGGCTAGGACTCCCAGGTTCTAAGACTGTCAGCCGGGATACTGCGGCAGCCCCCCAAATGCCCCTTCACCACAAGTTTGTCCACACTGGTCTCAGAACAAATGTCCCATACAGACTGCCAGGGCCCTCTGGAGTGGCTTAGTTTCTCAAGAAAGAGTACAATTGGTTATTGACATTGGAGTCGGGTCAGGTGCCAATCAGGGGTAATAATTAAGGGAAGGACCTTTGCACGGGCATTGGGAAGAGGACAAGCAGAGGCACCTGGTCCAGTTAACACCTGAACTCAAGGCTTTCACCCCTCCGTGTTGTCTTTAAAACCAATAGAGGGATGGGTATAATGGACCAGAGTACATTATATGCATACACAGAAATGCCAGTGGAACCCAGCACTCTGCATAATTAACTCAAGGTAGCAGTAAGATGGGGACCCTTGTATTACCGCTGCGGATCCAATCTTCAGATCCCAAGAATCTAGTAGTTGTTCAGTCAACGAGGCTGGCTTTCTCAGATGGTCGTCAGTATATGCAGAAATCCTGAAGAAGTGGGCTGTGTAAGGCCAGAAAAGGAATGGACTTGCCAGTGGGGGCAAGAGCAGGCAAAGAGAGCAAGCTTCCTTCCTCCATGTCCTTTACATAGGCTGCCAGCAGAAGGTGTAGTCCAGATTAAAGGTGGATCTGCCATCTTCAAAGACCTCCCTCTCCCCTTAAAGATCAAGATTAGCAGTGGACCTTCCCACACTCTAATGACTTAATTAAGAAAAAATCCTTTACAGGTATGTCCGGCTATTTGTATTTTAACGAATTCCAGATGCAGTCAAATTGACAACTAAGAATAGTCATCACATAGCATCATCTTTTTTCTAGCATCTTCCATCCCTCTACGGTCATAACTGCTTGTGTCTTCAGTTCATGTGTTTACTGATTCTCACTCAATCTAGCTAGGAACTTTGTGGCTCAGCAAACATTTTGCAACAGAGCAGGGAAGTCCCTGCTCTCATGGGGGTCAGGGGAGAAACTAAACCAATGGAAAGTAGACTAATATCTCCTGTAGATAATCTGGGAGGGAAACAAAAGCTTTGTGAAAAATACAAGTAGGATGGTGAATGGAGAGGAGCTTTATTTAAGACCAAGCTCAAAGCAGGGTCTCAGTGAGCAAGACCTGGCCACGCAAGGTGGAGACAACTGGGAGTTCGAAGTGCATGAGGTAGGAAGTAGAACAGGATCATGTGCTCATCAACGAGACACAACCACTGCATAGGACAGACTCTGAGAGTGGCAGTGGGTGGATTGGAAGAATCCCACCATGTGGGGCTTTGGGGTCCACAGAGGTAGACCAGAATTTACTGCAAGTCCAGCTGGGATCCATGGAGCACTTCAAATGCTTGGGAACTGACAGGAAAAAAAAAAAGTGGGTAGCAACCTTACAACCAGGGGCAACTGTGATCAAGATAAATGGGTGGATTTAGGGAAGACTTTGTGGAGTTGAAATCAACAAGACTTTCTGAAGGTTTGCACAGCCAAAATAAAAATGTATGTCCAGATTGTTTTACTTGAGTTCCAGGGGCAGTCCAAGAAGTTTTTTATATTCTTCTTTCCTAGGCTCTGTACTTAGAAATGAATGGAGTACACGAATGCTCGGTGGGCATTTGGATAGGTGGATGGGTAGGTGGGTGGATGGATTGATGGGATTGGTGGGCAGTGGGTGGGTGAGTTGATGGATAGGTGGATGAATGGGTGGGCGGGTGGGTGAGGAGTTGATGGATGGGATAGGTGTGTGGGTGGTCGTGGGTGTATGGATGAGTCTTTTAGAAATTCCTTGCTCAGTAATTAAGAGCATATACTGCTTTTGTAGAAGGCCAGAGTTCTGTTCTGAGCAACCACATTAGGTGGATGACAATTGCCTGAAATTCTAGTTCCAGAGGGTCCCACACCTCTGGCTTTCTAGTGCACCAGTGCTCACATGTGCATGCACACACACACACACACACACACACACACACACACACATTTAAAAACAAAATACATCTTTTTTTAAAAAATGACATGCAACAACAGAACCACCTTGTTCACATCAGCCTGGGAAAAGCCCAGGGAACAAGTATGTGGGATCACAAGACTTTTCTTTTCACACTCCTATAGGACACCAGCTTTACCATCCCAGGCCCCTTTACTTCCTCTCTCTTTTCTTCCCCTCTTCTCTCTTACCCCCCCCCTTTACTCTCCAGTTGCCAGTGTAGCCCCACTCGGTACTCCTCCCCTGCCCATCCCTCTTGGAGATATTAGACCCATCTGATTCTGCTTTCCTGTGTATTTTCATCAGTCATTTTTCTGATTCATTTTAGAAATGACTTCATGTGTGGAGGTCTGCTCACATGATTTCAAGGATAAGAACTTCAAAAGAATTAAGAGTCCTGAGAAGTCAAGAGATGGCTGAGAGATTGACTCTCTCTGGTCTTCATTCTCATCTGCATGCCCAACCCACACACGTTTTGTGGAGCTGGTTCTTGGGTTTGCAAACCCATAACAAATCAAAGGGCACACTTACCACGACCTGTTTAAACTGACAGCCATCACTGCAAGAGAGCACGGTCTGGCACCTGCATTAGAGACAACAAACCTATGAGAAGCAGCACGAAGGGTCTGAGCTCAGGCAGAACAGTGTGTGGTGTCTCTCAGTGGCTTACTAGGAAATAGCCACAGGAAAGAGGATGATTCCTGAGTGGAGGAAGAGCTCCTTAATGAGCTGCCAATCCATTTTGCACAGCTAATCCACTCATTAAATACACTGCTGCTGCTCGTCAGATTGCTGACTCCGAAGTCTTACAAAACAGGGGAGAGTTTAGTATGCTAGCCTGTCCTGTGAATTAGCTAAATGGGTTTGAATGGACAGGCCAGGGATACCAAAAAGTTCCATTGCCTAAAATGTCTAAAATTCTAGACAGCAACAATTTTATGCTAACAATGCCTGTCTGAGTTTAGCAGACAACTCTAAGGCACGCCAGTCAATCTAAATCCTTGACCCTGCCTAACTCTCAATAACTATAAACAGGCTCCATTTATCATCGTGCTCGAAAGGAACAAAGAGGAGGCTCAGAAGGGTTGACTCACCTGTCTTTGGTCACAACACTAGTTGATGGCAGACCATTTGCCACCCAATTGAACACAGAATAGGGCACAGGCTATCTGCCTATGTTTTATTCCTCAGGATGTAGAGCAGAGATCTGGGCATCAGGATGTTTTTAAAGGAGGGCTCAGGGGTTAGCACCTGAGTTGTCAGGGCAACTCTGCAGGCACTGGTGATGCATCTGAGAGGATGTTAGATGAACCTGTCCTCCCGGGAGCAACACTGGTGGATCTGCTCCAAGCTTTCAAAAAACATCACTGTGATGACGTAGATTGCAATTATGGATCTTTTGGAGCCAGCTGGAGCTTCGCTCTTGAGAGAATAATTGCTGGATGACAGTGAAGTCAGAGACTGGGTGTGAGGGAAGTCAACACCCTACCTCCATTGTCACCAGGAAGCTGACAGTACATGTGTTTAGATGCCACTTTTCTACAGCTTTGCTGAGGGTGACTACGTGGCTGTTACCTGGAGTTTCTCTCTGGGTTCCAGCATCTTCATTAGCAGAGTGCACAGGCAGAGTGACAGGAGGGGAAGTGGCTGTGTCACTCCGGATCTTCCTGCTCTCCTCCAGGTGGCTTCTGCTTAAACACACATCTCATGGTCTTCACTCTGTACCACTGACCTGAGTAGCTAGGGCAGGCAAGAGGAGTCATTTACCCAGCTCCCACTGGGTTGAGATAACATGGCACTGTTTGAAACAGACAGCGCGGTGGGAGTTTTCTGTCAGCTGCCAAGGGTGGGAGCAGAGGGTGGACAGCTACATGGCCTTGACTCTGCAACTCTACGAGCAGGGGAGGACGCTGTAAACACAGCCTGCCGAGAAACACCCACATCCCGCTGGCTACAGAGGAGGCAAATCGCAGGGAAGATGCTCCTCCAAGGGGAGCATTCTGTGGAGGCTGGGGTGGGTACCTACATCATCTCTACATGCATTGGAGGGAGTGCTGTGGTTTTCAAGATATCTTGAAAAAGGGTGGGTGTAAAAGTAATGGAAGTGGGGGACAAATTGCCAGAAGCTTGGATGGGTACAAGGGCTGTCTCTGCTTCTGGAAACGCTACTGTGACTGTGGTGGAGTGCTCTATTCCCCAGCAGTGGAGTGCTCCATCCCCCAGCAGTGGAGCCAATCAAAGCAGAGGGATAAATGCACACTCGAGATCATCTAGTATGGTGGCAGAAGGCTGTGAAGTATGATGATGTGGTAATCAGGGACTGTAGGTGGAGAGAGTGACACCTGATAGGATGACAAGGAGAGACTAGTAACAATCCAGTTAGACCTGAAGGAACTGACTGTGCAAAATCTTTGGGGAGAAGACATGGGTGGAAATTGCATGTGCAAAGCCCCTGGGGCCACAGTGAGTTAGAAGTAGTTAGGAAATAAGCCGAGCCAGACTGTGGTGAAATGCAGGAGCCTGAGGATGTCAGCCAGGGAGGTTTGCTCTAAAAGGATGTTTCCAGAAGGTTCCCTTGGCTACATTGTTGAAAGGAAGCAGGGACACCAGTTAGAGAGTCATAGACATGAACAGACTTGGAGAGAAGATGAAGATGGGAAGGCAAATTCAGTCCATTTGGAAAGAGGCATCAGCAAGGATGGGAGGGAATGCCAGAGGGACCTAGGGGGTAGCAGGAGCTGTCTGCCCCATCTGAAACTTGGCCTTTGCCTAACCACTTAGCACCCTGTTCCCCCCCATATGGGCTCTTACATTCACACACTGGGCTGCCACAAGGCTTGTCTCCCATCCAGGGCACCTTTGGCCACAGGATACACGGCTATCTGGGTCCACCCCATCCGGGCACTGAAAGGGACCATCCTATCTCTCACCTTTGCTCACCTCTAGGGGAGTGGGAGAGTCAGGTGCATTTTTAGAGGCAGGATGGCAGAGGTAGTGGGCATTCCAGCAGGCCAGCATTTCTCAGGAAAAGGGTGTCACTGAAAACGCTAGTGGGTAGGCCCACAGGCAATCTTAGCACACACCTCTCCATCGATGTTTTTTCAATGTACATTATGTATAATTACCAGCTCAGTCCTCACAATTATCCCATGACACAGATATTATCCCTGTGTCACGGCAAAAGAATCAGACACCAAAAGGTTAAAGGATTTAAAAAAAAAAAAGTCAGAGAGTTGGGCACAAAGCTGGGCTTCAGATTCAAGTAGCATGGGGACGTAGATCACCGGTAGTGCGCTTGGCAGCTGGGTACCCTTCTGCACACCAGCTCAGACGTCTCTTCAAAGGGACCTTGACTGTGGATGCTGGAGAACTGGAAACTGTTGTGCGGATACTGAAGACCCGCTAAGATAGCCAGTCTTAGGGACTGAACAAAGGAAGTTCAAAGTAGAGTCAGCGTCAAAGTAAGCCAAGATGTCCACTTTGTGCTCAGATACACTGTTGTGCAGTTCTTACCCACGACACTGAGTCTAAACGGTAAGTGCTGGGATGCCATCTTCTTGACTAAGCAGTCTGAATGTGGATGAAGAGAAGACTTGAAAAACAAATAACTTTTTTTTTGGTTTTTTGAGATAGGGTTTCTCTGTAGCTTTGGAGCCTGTCCCAGAGCTACCTCTTGTACACCAGGCTGGCCTTGAACTCACAGAGATCCTCCTGCCTCTACCTCCTGAGTGCTGAGATTATATATGTCCACCTTCATGTCCCGATTATGTGGTGCTGGGGATCAAACCCAGAGCTTTGAGGATGCTAGGCAGCCACTCTGCCAACAGATATACCTGTACCTATCCAATGCCCTTTTAAAAATACATTTTCATGATAGACTAACTCATGTGGGTCTCCCGGGTCTTAGTGGAGCAGCCGCCTGCTCTGCTTCAGTGTTAAAAGGTGGAGGAAAGATTAAACACCCCTTTTCTGTGCAGCCACCACCTAACATTTTAACAATCCGGAAGAGGTCACAGAACCCAAGGTGTAAAGCTAAAAATACAGGGAAGCAGGAAAGACTAGCAGAGGTGTTAACACACTGCATCCGAAGCAAGTGCTGAACTTTCCTGAAGTCACAGCACAGCCCAACTAGGTCAGATGCCAAACTCTGACTGCTGACTGCACAGGGGTCTGCAGCAGTGCAGACCCAAGGCGCAATGAGAAACTAGCGAGGCTTGTTCAACTGGGGGTCGCCTGCTGGGGTTAACTGGCATGGCCCTGATTTCTCAGGGAACAGTTCTTAGGATCCCTCTGAGCAATATAATCTTGGATTGGAAGGACCAGCATGTACCTCATGTCTTCATACCCAGGGTAGAAGAGTGCATGGTTTTTACATGGAAGGTTGAAAGGATACATTTAGGAAATGATGGCATTGAGCAGGGTTTGTATCTGTAATCCAGTGTTTTAGACAGCTGAGGTGGGAGAATCACCAGTTCGAGGCTAACTTGGGCGACATAGGAGATCCTCTTATACATACACAGAAAGAACAAGAGCAAGGAAAGGAATCAACGGGAGATAGCTCTGCACAGTGCTGAGCCCAGATTTGGAGCCTGAGTGTCATGGGTTTTATCATTACTAATCACACAGAAGCTATGAGACCTCAACGGTGTGGGTCCCCAGATATATATAAGGGTGGTACGAGGCTCCCTAGTGAATCCGTGAGGACAAGATAGTGCTGGTAGCCTATCAGTATTATTTGCTGCTGTTTGACAGAATTCAATCCATAAATTTGTTTTTTTTCAGAATAAACTAAAGACATCCAGGCAACACACTGGGCTGCAGAGCCTACGCTAATCACAAAAGGAGAGTGGGAAGCGAATATGCCCATGTGAAGCCTCCTTTATTCATTCTCTCTGTTGTTTAGACGGGGAGCTGTAGAGCTGGGGCACAACAGGGCCTAGGATGGTAGCAGGGGCACAGCTGTGCTGTGTGCAAGAGGATTTGGGATGTCACAGGTCTCCAGGGTTTCCTGGTTGAGCCTCACATAGGTTAGAAGCCACTTTCCCGTAACGTGAAGGCAAACAGGGCCCTCGGCCAGCTTAGAGCAGCAAGCCTGTGCTCTTGCCCATGCTAGCTCAGGAAGACCAGCTCACGGAAGTGTGCCACCTGATTCCACTTGCTCCCCTGGTCCTCTGCCTTCAGACTCCGCCCAGAGATTTGGATCAGCAAAGAGAAAGGGAGTACACAGCAGCCAGAAGCAGCAAATGGAAGGACAGACTCAAACCTGATCCCTCCAGCTCAGGCCTCATTCTATGATTTTTTTTTTTTTTAAATGCTGCCACAGGCCAGCACTGAGAAGCTGTGGTAAACATGAGTGCTTCCCCCAGGGGAATAAAATGTCCCCACGTAGATACACCCTCCAGTTTGCAGGGCTTTTGTGAGCCTGCACGAATCATCTAATCTAAGGGCTAGAGGTAAGTTGTTTCATGTCAAGATTTCTGAGCCCTTGGATAGAAAAGTTCAAGTCAGCCCACACAGGATCAGTGATGGTTAGAACAACAAACAAACAAGAGCCATCTACTTTCGGCAGCTGCCTCCTCCCTTGCTGCTGTGATGTGACTCTCCTGTGCTAAAGCCCCACTTCCATGCACCTTCCCAAATCCAATCCCTCCCGAATGGAACGGCCTTCCTACCAAGCATTTACCAGCCTGTGACATCCCTAAGGCCCACCCCAGCAGTCCCTCATAACCAGCTGGGCAGTCAACGCAAGCCTCATTGCAAAGCTGTCAAGACAGAGGCGAGAGGTTACATAATTCCAATTAGCAGAAGCCCCACTGACTCCAAACAGCCCCTCACTGCTTCATCACCTCTCCCCTCGGAGGAAATCATCACAATTGCCACCAACATCCTAGAAACAAAAGGTGACCGAGCAAACACGCAGCTTTCAGGCAGACCTCGGGATTAGAATGTAATCTCAAAATAAAGTCTAATAACTTTCCCCCTTTTGAACACACTTGGCATAAAATTAGCATATAAATCAAAGCTTAATTAGGACATTGTAACAAGAATCAGTACCGGCTGCTACGAGGGGTTTCAGGCTCTCTATAATACACCAAATAAACACCATAATTAGAGAACAAAATCAAGGCGGTCTCTTGGCAATCAATCACCCAGCTGGGGTCTCTTGACTGAGGGTCACCTCTGTTTGCTGTCTTGTACGTCTCACCTCCCAGCCAATCTCTCTTGAGACGTCACACACCTTCCAGCTGTGGCAGTGGCACATGTTTCTGGGTCCCAGCACGCATGGGGAATCCTGGCACTCAGCAGAGGTTGGGGAAATTTTCAAATAACTCAGAACAACAGCCTGAGGGCTTCTAACAGAAGCAGTTAATTCCTTATTCTAGCTGGACTAGGAGCAACAATGGCTGGTTCTACCTAATCCAGAAAAATCCCTGCCTGGCACTCCTGAAGAAGGGTTTCCTTTCTTTTCACTATGTTGTGGTCATGTGGGGCTCTCTCTCTCTCTCTCTCTCTCTCTCTCTCTCTCTCTCTCTCTCTCTCTCTCTCTCTCACACACACACACACACACACACACGCACCACATTTCCTTTAGGATCTTTGCATATGCCATCCCCTTTCCTAGCAATGTGTTTTTGTTTTTATGTGTTTCTTTTATTTTCCTTACATGGCTTTCTCCTTTCTCTGCACAAATATCAGTTCAGCTGAATGGTCATCCTCAATTCTGGGGTTTTAAATAACAACTCGCATAATGTTGATTCCTCTGCTGGGAAGTTTGAGGTTCCACAGCCATGAAATTGTACCATTCTACCCCTGTTTTGGAATATTTGTTTAACTATGCAAAGATGTGCTGCATTTGTTTAATTATGTAAAGATGTGTTGCTGTTTTACTTTGCCTACCTAAGGCACCTGATTGGTTTAATAAAAAGATGAATGGCCAAGAATGAGGGAGGAGGTAGAGATAGAACTTCCAGGCAGGAATAAGTACAAGAAGGAATTTAGGCTCAGGGGAAGAAAAGAAAGAAAAAGGAAATCAGAGAGACACTAGGGGGCAGCCAGATGAGGAAGAAGCAGGAAAGTAGGATATACATAATGAAAGAAAAGTAAAAAAAAAAAAAAAAAAAACCAATGCAAGACATAGATGATTAGAAATATAATATTAAGTTAAAAAAGAGAGCTAGTGGGGCAAACCTAAGCTAAGGATGAACATTCATAATTAATAATAAATCTCTGTGTCTTTATTTGGGAGTTGGTTGTCAGCCCAAAGAAAATTCTAACTATAAACCCCTCCAGATCTGATCCAATAGCAGAATAAGAAGCAGGAGTGGCAAGGAAGTTGGCTACACCAACAAAAACACAGAGAATTGATGGTCTCATAGCAACAAATCCAAAAGAAGGGAAAAAAGTACAAATTAACATCACCAACAATGAAAACTAAATTAACAGGAGATAGCAATCACTGGTCATTAATATTCCTTAATGTAAATGGACTCAACTCACCTATAAAAAGACACAGGCTAACAGATTGGATACAAAAACAGAATCCATCCTTCTTCTGCATACAAGAAACACATCTCAAACACAAAGACAGACATCGTCTTAAAGTAAAGGGTTGGGGAAAAATATACCAATCAAATGGACTTAAGAAACAAGCGGGTGTAGCTATCCTAATATCTAACAAAATAGACTTCAAGCTAAAATCAATCAAAAGAGACAAAAAGGTCATTTCATATTGGTCACAGGAAAAATTCATCAAGAGAAAATCTCAATACTGAACATCAATGCCCCAAATACAAGGGCACACTCATATGTGAAAGAAACACTTCTAAAGCTTAAATCATACATTAAACACCACACACTAATAGTAAGAGACTTTAACACTCTCCTCTCACCACTGGACAGGTCAATCAGACAAAAAATGAACAAAGAAATAAGAGAACTAACATTTGTTATGACTCCAATAGATTTAACAGACATCTGTAGAATATTCCATCCAAACATAAAAGAATATACCTTCTTCTCAGCACCTCATGGAACCTTATCAAAAATTGACCACATACTCGGTAACAAAATAATCCTCAACAAATATTTTAAAAAAAATGGAATAACCCAATGTACCTTATCAGATCACCATGGTATAAAACTAGAAGTCAACAGCGATACTAATTCCAGAAATCCCACAAACACATGGAAATTAAACAATGCTCTAATCATCAATGAATCAAGGAAGAAATAAAGGAAGATATTAAAGACTTCCTAAAATTCAATAAAAATGACCACACAACATACCCAAATTTATGGGACACAGAAAGCAGTGTTAAGAACGTTCATAGCACTAAACACCTACATAAAGAAGCTGGAAAAATCTCATACTAGTGAATTAACAGAACACTTAAAAACTTTAGAACAAAAAGAAGCAAACTCACCTAAGAGAACTAGATGGCAGGAAATTATCCAAGTGAGAGCTGAAACCAACAAAATAGAAACAAAGAAAAACAATATAAAGAATCAATGAGATAAAGAGCTGGTTCTTTGAGAAAATCAACAAAATAGACAAACTTTATTCAAACTAGCCAAAAGGCAGAGAGAGAATATCCAAATTAACAAAATCAGAAATGAAAAGGGGGACATAACAACAGACATGGAGGAAACACAGAGAATCATCAGGTCATATTTCGAAAACCTGTACTTCATAAAATTGCAAAACTTAAAGGAAATGGACAACTTTCTGGATAAATATCACTTACCAAAATTAAATCAAGATCAGATAAGCAAATTAAACAGACCTATAACTGCTGAAGAAATAGAAACAGTCAGTTGTGACCCTGCCACAGAAGAAGCAATATGTGACTGCCTTGTCAAAAAAGGTACTGAGTCATGTGGCTAACATATACTAGAATAAAGGGTTAATATAAGTTATAAGAGTTAATAAGAAGCCTGAGATAATGGGCCAATCAGTTTATAGTTAATGTAGACCTCTGTGTGATTTGTTTGGGACTTAATGATTGTGGGAACCAGGCAGGACAGAAAACTCAGTCAACAAATGGTGTCCAATGTGTGGACAACTGCATTCACATAAAGATAGAAGACCCACCTACATCAGCTTGGGAAATAATTCTAGCCAAAAAAGAATAGAGTTAAGCACAGCTTATTGATAGCAACATTTTCTCAGGTGGGCTCTGCTTGCTAGTTGCTCTCATTTAAGAGAGACTTCCTGACTCTGCTTTAGCTGTAAAACCTCACAGCTCTTTTAAGAGGTCTTGGCAAGAAACACTTAAATGGTGTTGATGAAAAGCTGACCACATGCTTTTTGGTTTTTAGCTGTAACAGGAAAAAAGCTGCACCATTTTAAAATGCTGACATTCTGGGACATCCTGCCAGTGCAAACTCTAACTCTTTCAGGAAGGACTACAGAGCATTTAAGTGTGATTTGTGAGCAGACCGCCACAGCTTGCTTGCTGGCAGGGCCCTTGAAACACCATAGAGTTGTGGCAATAAACATGGCTCCAGATAGTACCTTTGCCATGAGGCTGGAATCTCAGAAAGCTAAGGAATGGGTTGGATCCAGCCATAGCTTTAATCCTACCCATATTGCTTAGCAAATCAAAGACTCATGTGGTCATAAAAAGAGAGAGAGATAAAGTACAGAGAGCTTCAAAGACAAAGAAAACCTCTAAATGGCTTATAGTGTGTTAAAAATATATGCAAGCTTGGGAGAGTAAAGAAAAAGGTTAAAATCCTTAAAATATAAAAGAAAGAGAGTAGTTGGGTATGGTTGTACACACCTTTAATCACAACACTTGGGAGACAGAGGCAGCCAGGCCTCTATGAGTTCAAGGTGCGGTGCCACACACCTTTAATCCCAGTACTTGGGAGGCAGAGGCAGGCAGATCTCTGTGAGTTCAAGGACAGCCTGGTCTACAGAGAGAGTTCCAGGACAGCCAAAGATACACAGAGAACCTGTCTCAAAAAGCAAAAAAATTAAAGAAGTAGAGGTTAAGATAAAGCCATGTAAAGATGAAAAATACACAGAGAGCCTGGATATTTTATGTTATTATGTTCTATTTGAATCGTTTGAATGCTGAGAAAGGAGAAACAGCTGCTAAAAAGATATTTGCTTATAAATACTACTTATAAATAAGATAGGTATTTTAAAAATACTATTGGGAATCTACCCAAGAGATGCCCAATCACACTACAAAAGCATTTGTTCAACTATGTTCATAGCAGCATTATTTGTAATAGCCAGATCCTGGAAACAACCTAGATGCCCTCCAGTGGAAGGATGGATGAAGAAACTGTGGAATATATACATGTTAGAATACTACTCAGCGGTAAAAAACAATGACATCTTGAATTTTGCATGCAAATGGATGGAAATAGAAAACATTATTCTGAGTGAGGTAACCCAGACCCAAAAAGATGAACATGGGATGTACTCACTCATAATCGGTTTCTAGCCATAATTAAAGGACATCGAGCCTATAATTTGGGATCCTTGAGAAGATAATAAGAAGGTGAACCCCCCAAAAAGATATAGTAATCCTCCTGGATATTGGAAGTAGACACGATCTCCAGGCAAAAATTGGGAACTTGAGGGTGGGGCGACGTGGGGCCAAGGGAAGATGGGGAGAGAAAAGTGTGAAGGGGAGAATGGGGGGAGCTCGGAGGAATGGGATGCTTGGGATACAGGAAGGGTGGATATGGGAGCAGGGAAGCATATATCTTAATTTAGGGAGCCATCTGAGGGTTGTCAAGAGACTTGACTCTAGAGGGGTTCCCAGGTTTCCAGGGAGACGCCCCCAGCTAGTTCCTTGGGCAGCTGAGGAGAGGGAGCCTGAAAAGGCCAGTTCCTATAGCCATACAGATGAATTTCTTGCATATCACCATAGAACCTCCACCTGGCGATAGATGAAGAAAATGACTGAGCCCCACACTGGAGCACCGGACTGAGCTCCCAAGGTCCTGATGAGGAGCAGAAGGAGAGAGAACATGAGAAAGAAAGTCAGGACTGTGAGGGGTGCATTCACCCATGGAGATGGTGGGACAGAACTAATGGGAGATCACCAACTCCAGTTGGATTGGGACTGATGGAACATGAGACCAAACCAGACTATCTGAATGTGGCCGACGGTGGAGGCTGACTGAGAAGCCAAGGACAAAGGTGCTGAGCTTTGACTCTTCTGCATGGACAGGCTCTGTGGGAGCCTTCTCAGCTTGGTTGATCACCTTCCTGGACCTGGGGGGAATTGGGAGGACTTTGGTCTTAACATAGAGTAAGGAACCCCGATGGTTCCTTGGCCTGAAGAGGGAGGGAGGGGGGTATGGGTGGAGGGGAGGGGAGGGAAGGGGGAGGAAGAGGGGAGGAGATAGAAATTTTTAAATATAAAAAATAAACCAAAAAAATGGTTATTGAAAAAAAATACCTTGACTTCAAAATAGAAGTCAAAGAGTATGTTACTTGGAGAAGATGATTTGCTTTTGTTTCCACAGGAAATGAGAGGTTGTGGATTCATTCTGAGTTAAGAAAAATCAGGTTTGATCAAGGAAGACCACCTGAGAAATCTCCGGTAGGAACAGATGTCCCAGATGTCAGAGTTCTACATACAGAACAGATTCAAGATGCTGCCTTTGATGATCAAGCCTCACAAGATACTCTAGTCAGTCAGAACTTGATCATAATTCTAAATTTTCTTTAGGTCCCCATAAGATTATCAGTGCCCCCAACCAGCGGAAAGTAACCTGGAAAACTATGTCACATTTCCAAAAAATGGACTATGGACATTTTTCTTTGTTTAAAAAAAGAGGGGGAAGTGGTATGGGAGAATGGTCTGTATTTGGTCAATTATATTTTTAAAAAATGCTGATTGACCAGTAGCCAAACAGGAAGTATAGGCTGGTCAACTAGACAGGAAGTAGAGGCAGGTCAGTGAGAATAGGAGTATTCTGGTAAGAAGGAAGCTCTTTTTGCAGTTGTGACCCTGCCACAGAAGAAGAAAGATGAGACTGCCTTTTCAAAAAAGGTACCCAGCCATGTGGCTAACATATACTAGGATAATGGGCTAATATAATTTATAAGAGTTAATAAGAAGCCTGAGATAATGGGCCAATCAGCTTATAGTTAAAAAAAAGAAATAGAAAGAGTCATTAAAAGTTTCCCAACCAAAAAAAAAGCCCAGGACCAGATGGTTTCAACTCAGAATTCTATATGATTTTCAAAGAAGAACAAATACCAATACTCCTAAAATTATTCTACATAATACAAACAGAAGGAACATTGCCAAACTCTTTTTTTATGAGGCTACAATTACCCTGATACCCAAACCGCAGAAAGATATTACCAAGAAAGAGAACAACAGACCAGTCTCACTCATGAACATTGACGCAAAAATACTAAATAAAATACTTTCAAATCTAATCCAAGAACAAATCAGAACCATAGCCACCATGATCTAGTCGGCTTCATCCCAGAGATGAGGGATGGTTCAATATAGGAAAATCTGTAAACGTAATCCATCATATAAACAAACTGAAAAATAAAAACCACATGATCATCTTATTAGATGCTGAAAAGCTTTTGACAAAATACAATATCCCTTCATAATAAAAGTCTTGGAGAGAGCAGGGATAAAAGGAACATACCTAAACATAATAAAGGCAATATACAGCAAGCCAATAGCCCACATCAAACTAAATGGAGAGAAACTCCCAGCGATTCCACTGAAATCAGGAACAAAACAATGTTGTCCACTTTCTCCATACCTATTCAATATAGTTCTTGAGGTCCTAGCTAGAGCAATAAAACACCAAAAGGAGATCAAGGGGATACAAATTGGAAAAGAAGAAGTCAAACTCTTACTGTTTTCTGATGATGTGATAATTTACATAAGCTATCCGAAAAATGCTACCAAGGAACTTCTACAACTCATAAACACTTTCAGTAATGTAGCAGGATACAAGATTAACTCAAAAAATCAGTAGCCTTCCTGTGCACAGATGATAAAAGGGCTGGGGAAGAAATCAGAGAAACATCACCCTTCACAATAGCCACAAATAGCATAAAATATCTTGGAGTAACTCTAACCAAACAAGTGGAAGACTTATATGACAAGAACTTTAAATCTTTGAAGAAAGAAATTGAATAAGACACCAGAAAGTGGAAAGATTTCCCACGCTCTTGAACAGTCAGAATTAACATAGTAAAAATGGCAATCTTACCAAGGGCAATCTACAGATTCAACACAATACCTATCAAAATCCCAGCAAAATATTTCAAAGACCTTGAAAGGATGGTACTCAACTTCATATGGAAAAGCAAAAAACCCAGGATAGCCCCCCCAAAATCCTGTCCAATAAAAGAACTTCTGGAGGCATCACAATCCCTGATTTCAAAATCTACTACAGAGCTACAGTATTGAAAACAGCCTGGTATTGGCATAAAAACAGACAGGAGGAACAATGGAACCGAATAGAAGACCCTGATATCAACCCACACATCTTCAAACACCTGATTTTTGACAAAGAAGCAAAACTATCAAATGGAAAATAGAAAGCATATTTTAAGTGGTGCTGGCATAACTGGATATCAACATGTAGAAGAATGAAAATAGACCCATATCTATCACCATGCACAAAACTGAAGTCAAATGGATCAAAGACCTCAACATAAAGCCAGCCACACTGAATCTTATAGAGGAGAAAGTGGGAAATACACTTGAATGCATTGGCACTGGAGACAACTTCTAAATATAACCCCAGTAGCACAAACACTGAGAGGAATCAATCAATAAATGGAACCTCCTGAAACTGAAAAGCTTCTGTAAAGCAAATGACATGGTCAATAAGAAAAAGACAGCCTACAGAATGGGAAAAGGTCTTTACTAACCCCACATCAGAAAGAAATCTGATCCAAAATACACAAAGAACTCAAGAAATTGGTCACCAAAAGAACACATAATCCAATAAAAAAAATGGAGTACATACCTAAACAGAAAACTCTTAACAGAGGAATCTAAGATGATCAAAAGACACTTAAGGAAATGTTCAACATCCTTAGTCATCAGAGAAATGCAAATCAAAAAACAACTCTGAGATTCCATCTTATACCTGTAAGAATGGCCAAGATCAAAAACACTGATGACAACTTATGCTGGAGAGGTTGTGGAGAAAGGGGAACACTTCTGCATTGCTGGTGTGAATGCAACCTAAATGACCCTCGATCAAAGAACTGATAAGGAAAATGTGGTACATTTACACAATGGAGTACTACACAGCAGAAAAAAATAATGACATCCTGAAATTTGCAGGAAAATGAATAGAGCTAGAAAACATTTTGAATGAGGTAACCCAGACACAGAAGGACAATTATCACATGTACTCACTCATAGGTGGTTTTTAAACATATAGCAAAGAAAACCAATCTACAAATCACAATCCCAGAGAACTTAGACAACAATGTGGACACTAAGAGAGACATACATAGATCTAATCTACATGAGAAGTAGAAAGTAGAAAAAGACAAGATCTCCTGAGTAAATTGGGAGCATGGGGACCTTGGGGGAGGGCTGAAGGGGAGAGGGGAGGACCAGGGAGGGGAGCAGAGAAAGATGTAGAGCTCGATAAAAATCAATAAAAATAAGGGGGAGGAGAAAGGAAAAAAGAAACAAAAGGAGAAATAATACACCAAAATAAAAAGAAGAAGCGGGGTGGGGGGAGCCATAAGGGCTGAGAGAGACGGCTCAGTATTCAGTGTTCTTGTTGTGCAAGCATGAAGACATGAGTTTGATCTGCAGCACCCATGAAATGGAAGGCCAGGGCCAGAACTGCCTCAGCAGTTAAGAGCATGGACTTCATTTGCAGAAGACCTGAGTTCAGTTCCCAGCACCCAGGTTGGGTGACTTTGAACCACCTGTAAGTATACTTGTAACACCAAATGCTCTGTTTCCAGGATTTATGTGAACACACACACACACACACACACACACAGAGAGAGAGAGAAAGAAAGAGAGAGAGAGAGAGAGAGAGAGAGAGAGAGAGAGAGAGAGAGAGAGAGAGAGAGATTGTTAAAATAACAATAAATACATATTTTAAACCCAGGCCCTGTGGTCCTGTGGTGCATGCCTATAATCCCTACACCTGTTAATAGAGACAGGAGAATCCTGGGGTTCTAGGCTGGCAATCTAGCCAAACTGGTGTGGTCTAGATTCAGTGAAACATCCTGAGTCACTGAGAGAAATACCCATTGTGGATCTCTGGCCTCTAAACACACGCGCGCGCGTGCGCACGCGCGCGCGCACACACACACACACACACACACACACACACACACGAATCTGCCAGAGAATAGGGACCAACAAATAAGGGGGCGGAAAAAATGAGTCTCATGAAGAGAACCATGTGGTGGAGGAAAGAGGCTCATCAGATAGGATGAGCTAACGCTATGACTCGGCATTGATTCTCTTAATTTTCTTAACTCTGCTTGAAGCAAGTCCTAGCACCCACCCCTGCTCCTTCTTTCCTTCTTTCCTTCTTTCTTTCTTTCTTTCTTTCTTTCTTTCTTTCTTTCTTTCTTTCTTTTCTCTCTCTCTCTCTCTCTCTCTCTTCCTCCCTCCCTCCCTCCCTCCCTCCCTTCCTCCCTTCCTCCCTCTCTCTCTCTCTTTCTCTCTCTCTCTCTTTCTTCCTTCCTTTCTTTTTTGGGGGGGGGTACTGTAGCTTTAGAGCCTGTTCTGGAACTAGCTCTTGTAGACCAGGCTGGCCTTGAATTCACAGAGATCTGCCAGCCTCTACCTCCTGAGTTTTGGGATTACAGGCATCCACCACAACCGCCTGGTTCTATCCCCCTCCCCGAACTTTCTGCAGTGAAAAAGTAGACACAGACAGAAGAAACATTTCATTCACCCAATTTTGTGAGTGGCTGAGCTGAAATTAAAACTCAGTGAGGGCTCATCTCTGTACTCACAACAAAACACTGTGTACCAACCATTACAGAATAAACTCTAAACTTGAAACCAGGAAAAAGGCAGGAAGACTGAATGGCAAGGAAATTTAATGTGGTCAGGGAGAGAAAGAGGAACAGTCAGGCAATGCTCTTCAATGACATTTGACCTCAGACTTTCTGGATAAGCAGTTTACTTGGCTAGTATGTAAGTTGAGCCAGGCACAGTGGCACTTTCTACACACACACACACACACACACACACACACACACACACACACACACACGTTTTCAAAAACCTGGGGGAGATGTCCTGGTGGAGTCACCAGTGGTTCCCACACTGGGGCTGTGGGTCTAGGGCTAGGGGAGAGTGTGGTAAGAGGTAGGTGGGGAGGTGGGAAAGCAACAGTCGGATTTCCATGGAGATAGGTTTTATTGTTGGGCCAGAGGGAAGGCCTCCAGTCCCCAAAGAAATGTCTCAATGATGAAGAACCACAGAAGGTGTAAAATGTGGTCAAAATGCAGAAAAATTTCATCTTCCATGTGCTGTCTCCCTTCAATTAGTGCACGATATTGCCTGATGGGTGTCACGGGTGTCAAGGACATGGTCACCATCCTTGCAAGGTGTGTACAGGGCCTGCTTGGGAGAAGCCTTAGACAGTCCGCCTGTGCATATTTTGGTTTATACTGCACGGGGCTTAGGGTCAGCCAGACCTTGTGTCAGGTGCTGTGTTGAATGGTCTCTGTGTTTTAATGAGAAACTGAAGATACATCCCCACATGACAATGAGACCCAATGACCCAAGCCAATAGCACTAAATATAATCAACAGCCACTTCAGACTTTATTGGATTTGAAACATTTCTAGTGAAGCCAGGATAAATCACGGGGGCTGCTCTATAAGTGTGAACTTTGCTAATTGAATCATGGGTTAGGAAATGAATGTCTACAGACCTGTGATTCGGGCTGCATATTGACATGCTTTTCTCCACTGAAACTTTCCCAATGACTACAGTCAGCAAAATGTGGCGTAAAGGAGATCCGGAAGACAGACTGCTTCCAAACAGACGTCAGAAGCATTTTCACAAGTGTCTCCTTTGCCTCCTGTTATTTTTTTCCCTGCTGTAGAACACTATATGATACTATATGATACTATATGAACTCCCGGTGACACACTTCTCCAAGCCTACCTTTTTAGGGGAACTCCAGCATGCCAAGTTCAGTCCCAGCCAAGAGGTGTGTCTCCTACTACTCCCCTGAACCCCATGCTGTTCCTTCGGATGTGCACATGACTGGCTGGGACTCCCCACTAATGCCACAACTCAGATGTCACCTCCCAGGACAGGTGGTTTGGACTGGTTGCTTAAGGTTCCCAACCTGTAGCTCTCACTACTGTAGGACAATCTTACTCTGAGATCTGCTTGGTCTACTCACCTAGCAAAAGGTTAATTTTCCTCTCTCAGCCTATAGTCCATCATAGAGCAGACAGAATGATAAATGTATGGGTTATCTAGTGTTTGTTTTCCAGCATGCTCTGGACTCAATCAATGAGGGTGGACACCCTGTCCCTGACACCCTCAACATCCACTTGGTCAATGTCTTGAAATAACTGAAAGGCCGAAGGGTGAGAGTTTCTCTGTTGTGACCACATTTTACACAAACTGACTGTTCATCATTGTGTGGCTCTTGGCTTGCCATTTATTTGGAAATGAGAGCCCTTTCAGCTGGGTCAAAGATGAAGACTGTTGTCATGGCAATACGGTGCTGCTGCACATCCTACTTCAGTCTTGGGAACCACATAAAATCATACAAAATCCATCCAGGTTCCTGGATCACTGGAGGAGAGCTGCTGGGTGATCATCTAGCTGAGATTCCCAGTGAGGTTGGAGGTCTGCCCTTGATGTCAGCAACCATCTCCTTAACAAACCCAATACCTTTGGTCCAGTTTCTACCAAACCCTTATAGTCTAGATATGAATCACTGTCTGCTACAGGCAACAGTGATACTTCCCTGGGGCTGTCGCTCATCTTTTAACTCTCTATAGCTGTCTTTTGTTCCACAGACATTCAGAATTTGTACCTAGTCAAATCTGTCAGTCTGAGGCTTTGTTATGCACTAAGAAAGAACTCCTCTATCCCAAGATTACAAAACAACATGCTCTAATATTTCTCTCTCATTCTTCCCTTTTGGTTCTAAGTGGATCGTTAATTGTCACAATATTTCAGCTGCCTATTGTTGCTGGTGGTGTAAAAGGCTCCTTTCTGTTGTGTTATTATGCACTCTATTACTTCTATTGTCAATTTTCCCTCAAAGATACACTTCCTCTAGGTAGGCCACACCTTATGAAGTTTTTAGAGCCTCCCTGTAATAGGAGTGCTTGCTTGTTCATCCTGGCCACCCAGCTAGCTTAGCACCAAAATAACCACACAGAAACTATATTAATTAAAACACTGCTTGGCCCATTAGCTTTAGCTTATTATTGGCTAACTCTTACATCTTAATTTAACCCATTTCTGTTCATCTGTATATTGCCACATGGCAGTGGCTTACCGGCAAATATTCGGCATATCTGACTCTGGCAGCTCAAGGGCATCACTCTGACTCCGCCTTCTACCTTCCAGAATTCAGTTCCATCTTACCAACCTACTTAAGTTCTGCCCTATAAACGGTCCAAGGAAGTTTCTTTATTCATTAATGGTAATCACAGCACACAGAGGTACCGCCAGCAGACAAAGCCTTTAGCTTATAAGATTCTTAGCAGATATAAACCATAACAGCCCCTTCTAAAATGTTAAATAACATTTGTAAAAAAAACATTTGCAATATTGAAAATTAACAAGCTCACTCCGAATGTACAAGAATTAATGTCATGCAAGACATGTTCCTGGACATTACCTCATAGCTAGTGAGTGTCTTAGTTGGTAGAGTCCTGGCCTAGTGTGATGGGGTCCTGGAATTGGTTCACAACACCATGTAAGCTGGGTGTGATGGTCCACACCAGGAATGCCAGCACTAAGGAGGGGGATGCAGGAGGAACAGTAGCTCAAGGTTATCCCTAGCTGCAAATTGGAGGTCAGCCTGGACCACCCGAGGACCTGTCTTTATAAAACAAAAATAGCCAGGTGACAAATCACAAACACAGTAAGGAGAAGGCCTTATGGGAAGCTATAACAAATGCAGATAGGGAAAATAAGCCAAAAAAGGAAGAAGGGAAGGATGAATGTGTCTCTCCTTTAGACTTTAGTGTATTTTTCCAACATCATTGGCCTGTTCCTGCTGTGACCTTTCACAGTGACAGCTCCCTCCTAGGGTGAGCAGAGGCATCAGTGATGTCCATGATCTCTGGGACATTCACATCTGTTTCTTTATAGAACTTTCTGGGCTGTCCTTTGCTACAAACTTGTTCTTTACTAATAGATGGACAGCTTAGAAAATTGACAATAGAAGAAATATATGTGTGGTGGGGAAGGGTATGAAAGATAATAAGAGCCTCATGGGGCACAGGAGGAAATGGGGTGTGCCTGGGCTGCCACACAGGAACAACTCTGAGCTATACTATGTGGCAGGTGGGGCAGGACTCAACCAGGAACAACCTGGGGACTCTAGCCCCAGCCAGGATTGCAACTGCTCTGCACCATGGCATGCTCTGAACCCTCTAGAAGTCATGGTTCTCTTGAGGCCTCAATCAATTTTCTATCTGGGTACACTGAGAAGCCTGCTCTTATCTCTCTGACTAAAACTCAGGAAGACTGCAAAGTAGCTGACTTCCAGGGAATCAGTACTCTCCTGCGAGTCCAGCATTCAGGATGCTGTGGTTGGGATGTGACATAGAGACCATAGGTTATATAAAGTCCATCTGAAATGCCCTTACAGAAAGAAAGGATTGTCAGGTGAGGCCTTGGAGGTAGGGTACATTAGTGTTTTATTTGTTGGGACAGGGTTTCATGTGTCCCAAGCTGTCTTCACACTGGCTTTGCTGGTTCACCTTGATCCTAGGTCGTCCTGCTTCTACTTCTACAGGTGCTAAGATTACAAGAAAGGAGAACAAGGTCAGTGAGGACAGCAGTGGTCATTGAACCCAGGACTTGCTTTATGCTAGGCAGCTACTCTACCAACTGAGGTATGTCTAGATCTGTTGACTTTATTGTCCCGCTATCCTTTCTCCAACAAGAGGCAAAATTTCACTGTATCTCACCGAGACCTGCATCTGTCCTGCATCGTTGTCTTTGGGGCAGTGTGGAGAGCACCACACTCAGCCTGAGGGCTTTTTCTCTTGGTGGACCCACTATGTTAGACTCCTCTGCCAATGGATCATCACACTCTTGCCAACACCCTGATGTGCCTTATCTATGTGCTTAGTAATCCAGGCACAATTTCCTAAAGTTAAGCATGTGGCTTCCATGACTGCACCCTTATCACAGGCTCACCCTGTAACCAGCCTGCAGGTTCTTCCTTATTGTGCTTTCTAACACTGACTTGAGGAAGGTGACCTTTCCTCATTTATGTTCATCTTAAAGTGGTTCCTTGGGAATATTTAATTCTTCATACTGATGAGTAGAGGCTTTTGAGGAAGGAATGAGACATACCTCAGCAATCTTTTGAAAGATTATCTCAGTTCTCAACATGGGAAATGTCATGGGTTTTCCAATCAAGCAAAGGGGACACTGGCTTTGGAAGAGGAGGTGCTGATTGGCTTCCTTTGTGTTCCCAGAAAGGCTCCTGGAAAGGTAAGCTGGGCTTCTGGTCAGTTCAGGAAAGCTAGTTAACAGGGTGGCAAATGCTGTTCCCCATGACATCAGTGGTCCCATCTCTGGACATTCTATTGTATCCTGGAGACCTCTTGGAAACCAGTGATGTCACCTGTGTTGTAGCAACACCAACTGCCATTAGGACATTCCTCAGTCCCTAGAGGGTAGAGCATTAGTCATGTTCTCAAGGCTGAGGCGCCGCATATTTGGGAGAGAGAATGGAGAGGGTCCAGAGACCAGAGAGAGGCAGAAGGAAGCTGCCATTCACTTCTGGCAAAAGCCCAGTAGGTCATGGGCAGGAAATGGGGAGAGGCTGAAGGAGGTACACTGGAGGTGGGCTTTCCAGTAATGGGGCAGAGGAGCTGGAGCCTCAGAGGAGAAAAATAGACATCCCTCCTTATCATACTTCCTGAAAGTCAAGGATTCCAGGACATTAGTTTGTCCATCTCTTAAGCCAGAGGCTGAGAAGGCTAAAGCTGTTGTTCTGGGACCACCACTTATCTCTTACCTTTACTGTGGTTTGGGGTGTAATGTTGGGACAGAAAGAGACCAGCAGGAGGCAGGGAGGGACTAATGTGTCCCCATCTTTGGGCAGGAGTCACTATACTACACCTGTAGTAGTTGCCTTTAGCTTTGGTGGCTGACTAACACTGCTCCCATGGTGACAAATGTGCTCCTGGCCAAGATCTTTCATCCTCAGAGTGCTCAGCAGTCTGCTCAGCAGAATTCCTCTGACCTCCTTTCCCTGACAGTGACCCCTTAGGGTTCTGAATCAGCAGTTGAGGATGGCAGTTAAAGGGTGACCAAACTTCTATCAGAATTATGGGAACAGGGCAGAGAATGGCTACTGACTGTCAGGTTCAATAATCTGAGCTGTCAATGGGTGACTTGGTGAGTCCCTGATCATGTTGGAGCCCTGCATGCCTTTCCAATCCACAGTCATGGGCCTCAAGTGACCAGCAATGAGACCCATGCTACTCACAACACCTGAGTGCTTGTGCACTCTGCCATTTTTCTATTGGCTTCTAAATCACTGCAGGCTTCAGGGCTCTGGAACATACTGCATCCTGTCCGTCTGTGAATATTCCTGAAGAGGTGGTCTCTGTAGTCACTTGGAGAATTTGTAGGGAGACTGAGGAAAGCCTTGGCTCATTAGATAGCCACATCTCTAGAGTGATGGGAGAGTTGAGATCCACACAGGGTGGGTATGTCAACCTGGCCTAGTATATTTTGTTTGCCACTGGGTTCCAGACATGATATTCTTTTGGGCCTCAGGGTTGTCTGTCCATCTCCTAAGCCTTTTTGCTATGCAATTTCACTTGTTTTCTACCTACACACAGAAACCTCTAAGGAGCCAGCATCCCACCCAGTGCTCCTAAGCAAGAAACAGATAAAGAAGGAAGAGGAGAAGCTGACCACGGAGCTGCAACTGATGACCAGGGAAAGAAATGACTTGAAAGACCAGCTGATGATCCTTGCTGAAGGAGCCGTGGACAATAGGTATCCACTGTTTCAAACTTCATGGGGCTGTCGGCAATGTCAACCTCACCTTCTTCCTTTGAAGGTCTTGGTTTCTAGGAGGCTGTGCCAAACTTCATGTCCTAAATTCTTCTCAGGGCACTGGCAGAAGAATTGTCTCCTAATGACAAGCAGGGCCTCTGGTCTCAGTCACACAACTCAGGGATTGAGGCAAATAATATGGATTGCTAGCATGCATTTGGGAAGGACCTAACAGTTGGTGGATTGAATGAGCTAATACTACCTGCTGTTAGTGTGTGGGGAGTCTCTATATTCCTAGCATAAGATTATGTGCTGGAAGCCCCTGGTAGCAGCTAGATGGGCATGGTTTGACTTGGGACATCTCTGTGTATGCCTGGAAGTGTCAGGGCCCATTAAAGTTTCTTTCTAGTGTTGTCGAATATACTCTTAGACAATAGGGCTCTGTGCATCTCTTTAGCATTGAATAGGTGATGCTCTCCCTGTCTGTGTCTCTGTAGCTCTCCTTGTTCTCTCTTTCTCCCAGTCTCTCATGTGGATATGTGTGCATACACACATTTGGAGGTTTGTGTGTTCCTAAACCCTGGAGCCAGTGATCTATGGTGGTTTCTCATGACTTCCTTCTCCCACTGTACAGATTTCAGTGCTGAGCCCTGGGAGCCCCTCTTAAAGCAGGACTGCTTTGTCCTACATGCTCACCTTGGTGGCACCTAGGAATCCCTAGGGGAGTTTATATCACTGCCCTGCTCTTAGGACTCAAACCCACAATGATGTGCTCTAAGTGTCCAGTGATTGTGAACCAGGACTCAGAATCAGTGTTCTGAAATAGGAGAGATGTCATTGCAATGTCTGGTGTACAGAGACAAGTGACAGTAACTCCTGGCCGCATAGAGATCTAGACTGACCCTTTAGTCCTATCAAGTGAGTTCATGAAGTCATGGCACCCTCCATGTCAAGTGGAGCCTAGGCTGTCCTGGGGCCAGAATAACAACTTTAAAAGCACCAGGACGTCCCTGTACATAGGAAAGAGAATTTTGCATACACTGGGCTATGGTAGATCAAGATACGACTTGAGTTCCCGTGATCCTTGAAGCCTATGTTCATGAGAACTTTTCTCCCATTTTCTAGTCCCTACAAGAACCCCAAGCCAAATGCTTTGTATGAGAAGGTAAAGTTGGATCACAAACAGATCATGATGGAACTAAACAATTTCGAGAATGAGAATACAGAGACCTTAGAGAATTTCAAGGAGCTGAGCAAGGAGACAGTCTTCTATCGGTAAGTGTCCATCTAGACATGGACCACAAAAAGTGTGGAATGGCCATGTCTGACCTCCTCTTTCTCTGGATGGAGTGTCCGCAACTCTGGTTCTAGCTTTTTCACTTGTTAGGAAGCAGCTCTTGGACTTGTGTCTTTTGGACTCAGTTTTGCTAAGTGTGAAAGAGACTGTTAGCCCCTGCCACCATTGTCCTAGGGCCTCAGGAGCCTGTAGATAGAAAAGGTCTTTACACTCTCAGGGGATGTCAGGCAGCCTTGAACTTCTGGAGCTCAGGCCCATTCTTTACAAGTCTAGGGGCTGTGGGAACTGTAGATAGAATATACTCACCTTGGGTCTCTTGTCCTCCCTTGGAGGGTGTTTGCCCACTACTTGCTGATGTTTCCCCATTACCATAGACAGTTCAGGCCAGCTGGGGAACTACTCCTTCTACTGAAGGGACATGGATCCTTTTAGGTGTTGGGGTTCTTAATAGTAGTAGTTTGATAATTTCTGGAATTACGTGTTCTCTCATTTGGATTCTGGAGTGTAGCTGTCATGACTCTATCAGATTCTTAGCTACCTATTTCAGGAAGCATGAGGCCTTTTGGGGTGCCAGTTCTGGGAAATGAGGGGTAGCAGGAGGAGGCTGGCAGGGCCTTACTATATAGAGTGTGTCTCCAGGGATTTGCACAGCCGACTACTGATGGAAAGGACTCAGCTAATGAAGAAGGTGGGTGAGCTGAAGCAGGAGGAAAGGAAATTGCAGAATGACTGGACCGTGCTGAAGTACCACCTGGAAGATTTGAAATTGATCCATAATGACCAAGACGAAGAGATCAGTTACCTTAAAATCCAGCAACAACAGGTAGGGGCAGGCAACTGAGTCAGGTTAAGCTCTGGTTCCATTTGTCCATTTGACTGCCTCTCTACCCATCCAGCCACCAGTGTTTAACCCATTAGCTTACTCATCCACCCTCTCTTCCAGCCACCGACCTCATGCTATCCAGGCATTGCCTTCAGTGTCCATGCACAAGGACTTCTGGGAAGTTTGCCTCTTATGGAAAACTGAAATACGGGCAAGACTTCCTTGCTGCTCTGCTCCAAGCTGCAATTCAGTGATGGAGATGGGTCAATAACATATCACACACGTACATGTATTTATGATCGGTAGCTTTCTAGGCACAGAGCTTAGAGTGAGTGAGTTTTTGGTTCTGCAGCTTTTTGTTAGGCAGGGATCATGTGAGATGCAGGTGGGAAGCAGTTTACAAGGTGGAGATCCCCGTGCCAGTGCCAAAAGAGTGGTTCTGGACTGTTCTCCCATCCAGACTATAATGTGTGGTTGATTGAATGACCATCTCAGGGCTTTTCACAAGCTGAGGGTGGAAGGTGGGAGATTTGGGCGTATAGCATAAGAATTTCTCTAACCAGCTCAATATAGTCTGTCTAAGCAAATCACTTTTCCCACGATAATTTTAGTCCCCAAGGAATTATGGCTGAGTTTTGAGACTTTTCTGAAAAAACTGGTGTGGTTATTCTAAACTCAACTGTTCATTGACCATGATGTTTCTTTCCGCCACCTCCCTTTCTCCATACTTCTCTTTCTTTAACAATCACTCCTTGTGGGCTTTGAGTGTGTGTGTGTGTGTGGGCGCACGCGCGCGCGTGTGTAGTGTAACGATGTGTGTGTTTTGGTGCATCAAATGTGTGCATTTTCTAGTGCAGACAACTGTGTTTCTCTCAGTCTGTACCACAAACCAGGCTTTCTTACTTACCCAGATGCTTTTGTTTAGTGTACCTAGTTGGCCAGCAAGTTATTGGGATCCTTTCTCTGTGCTTAGATTTGTATGACTGTATATAACCCTCAACAAAGAACACACTTTTCTCATGAACAGGAGCTCAAGAGATTGGAAGAAAGCTTTCAGTTCCTGCAGAAGCAGAGGGAAATGGTCACGCAGGAAAAGCACTTGGTCAAAAAGATGCAGCATCACTTTGAGGTCTCTCAGATGAGGTAGGAGCCCAAGCTGGGAGGAGGAGTTGGAGCCAAGGGGGACCTCATGGGCTTGAGTTCAATATCAGTTCTGTCCATCTCTGAGGCTTCCAGCTAGAGCCAGGAACAGAGGACCTCAGAGAACTGAGCTGGTCCAGTCAACAAGAAATTCTGGCCAGTATATACTGTGTTTGATACTCAGGGTGTCTATAGGATTTAGTTTCTATTCTGCCTTTCTGAATACTGAATTCTCCCAAGGTTTTCCCTGAACTCACAGATAACTGCCTGTTTCAGCCTTCCAAGGTATTGGATTTAATGGTGTGCACCAGGGGGCCTGGTAGAATTCGTGTTTTTATTTAGAAAAATCCCATGTAGATCACAAATTTCTATCTTTAACACTGCTCTCTGTAACATTTGCCTATTGCCTGTGAAAAGTATTCTCTGGATAGAAACGGTTAAGGACTTCCCAGGATGAACTCAGGCAGATGGCTCAGCTGTAGGAAAGATCAGAACCCTCTCGGGTGTGTTCTGTAACCGACCCCCAAAGCCAGGATGCAGATTCCCAGCTCTAGTCCCAAGGAAAGCACCAGTTTCTATTAGGTCACAGAGCCCCAACAGGGACAACGTTCTCAGGCACACATCTCAGGAAATGCTGCTCTAGCAGAACAGGATCTATCTACATGTTGATCATGTTCGACTTTTCTTCTGGGCATGAGGACTGAGCTAGCCTCACGCCCTTGTGCAGGGACCTAAGCTGCAGACAGTTTAGGGCTATCTATAAAATGATGAATAACTCATGTACAACTCGTGAATTTCTCATGTGCTGTTGACTATAGTATCAATATGCTGTTGCTGTTTACAAAATGATGTCCCTGAATTATAGGAGAATACCCTATTCTTTCTAGTAGAATGGACACCAACAGTGTTTATTTGAAATTATGATTTGTGTTTAAGACTGAGCAAAGTTTTAGGCCCATCTACTCTGGGATCTTACTCCTTGTGAGTAACAGCAATGACATCAGTCAAAAGATTAAGTTCATTGTCCAGCAGAGCTGAGGTTGATTGAGGGGGCATCTTCACAGCTAACGTGGCAGGTCCCCACTGGCCTGTCTTTTTTTAACTGTTTTCCTCTTCCAGGTCCAAAACTCTGCAGACTCCTCTGGAACAGGCCGCAGTCCAGGACGAGAGCCACCTGCCGAAAGATCTATAGGAAGAACCACATGCTGAGCCCTATCCCCAGCAATATTGAATTCTAGGGATTGCATATTCTTCTTCAATTTTGGTTACCCTTGTGGAATAGGCTCTGATTTTGCCTAGCCAGTGACCTAGCATGGCTGCTTCTGAGCCTTGATTTTTTTCTTTTTTTTTTTCTTTTTTTTTTTGATCATACCACTTGAGAGACCTGAGGAAGCTAAAGTAAGCCACAAACAACTTGAACACACGTTCTTCACATTAGGATCAAGCCCTACAGACAAAAAGACACCCCCTTGTAGCTGTGAACTCACCAATGAGGGAAATTCCAGCTGACCTCCAGGTGATAACAGCCAATCTGATCCACATGTCAGCTGACTCAGTTCTCGAGAAGAATAGAATTCATCAAAAATATACTTGAGATACAGAAATCCTGAGACAAAAATTACTCAGAAGCCTACATTTACCAGCAAGTGGACTCTGCCTTGGGGAAAACATGACACAGAAGCTCCTAAGTGGAATTGACCCAGGCATCTTGAAAAAAAAAACATTAAAATTGTGACTACCTCATTAGCATTTCTCTAAGGCATGCACTTGCCTGTAGTAGGTGTAGTAGGTGCTATCAATATGCAGTGATAAATGCTAATTAGCTTTATATTTATTTGATTATTGTTTTAGATTTTTGTTTGTGGTTCATTTGGTTTTGGTTTTGCTATTTTGATGTTATTTATTCTTGTTATTAGTTCCATAATTTTCAAAGTTTATCCATTGTTTATGTTCACTATTGTTTAAAATGTATTCTTTATTAATAAAAAGAAATTTTTAACTTTTCACACTTAATCCCAGCTTCTTTTTTCCTGTGGGCATGGCACCTGTTCTCTTGGAGGCCCCAGTAGCTTCACCAGTACTGTATGCCAGGAAAAACAAAGGAAACAGTAACAGGTAATAAGATCCTGAATGGAGACTTGTCTGGCATCTGCCCCCAAGTCCTCGATCAGGTGTCCCTGGAGAACTGAGGGTTTGGCATCTCTGTTCTCTTCTTTCTAGATTAGTTGGGGACATTCACCATACAGTGAAAGATGGCAGGCTGGAATATGTCCCAATGGTTCCCCACTGACTCCCTGGGGACACCAAGCACAGGTCAGTAGTGTTGCAACCTCTGCGTTCACTTCAGGGTATCAGTGACAGGAACAACACTGAGGCCCTGTGGAAAGCTTTGACCAGTCTGGCCCCCACTTCATGCTCTGAATCCACACCTGCAGAGGACACCTGTATTGAATTATATTCAACTGAGGAGCAGAAGCGTCTGTGTCTTGGACACACCCACTGGTGCAGAAGGTGTCTGAGTCTCAGAGCAGTGAAGCCTGAGGGCACTAGAGAAAATAACCCCATTTATCTTGTGTCAGGCCTAAGGTTACCTGATGGGTAGGTCTCTGTCTTTGGGTAGGGGAGGAGACATCTTTGATTTGGTTTGGGGATTCAGACAGGTTCTCATGTTATTCCACACTGGCCTTGAAATTACCATTTCTTGGGTTCTCTACCTGGGCTCATACCTAAGCCCATTACAAACACAGATGTTTACACTATAATTCATTACACTAGTAAATTTTCAGCTATGAAGTAACAACAAAATTATTTCAGGGCCAGGGGCAACACAGCTTGAGGAAGTATATTAAAGTTTCATATCGCTTGGAAGGCTGAAAACCTCTGAACTGTGTGGTGGAGGCTGCTGCCTCTACTTCCTGAGTGCTGGGACTTTACCTGGTACGTGCAGTGTGGGAATCTAACCCAGCATTTGTGTATAATAGAAAAGTGCCCTACCACCTCAGCAATGGTGATGTAGGAGTGTTTTATATCTATCTGTTGTTTCATTGGTTAATTAATAAACTACTTGGCCTCATAGGTCAGAACATAGGTGGGTAGAGTAGACAGAACAGAATGCTGGGAAGAAGGCAGTGAGGCAGACACTTCAGGCAGTCGCCATAGCTCTCCTCTCTGAGATGGACACAGGCTAAGATTCTTCCCAGTAAGACACCACCTCGTGGTGCTACATAGATTAATAAATATGGGTTAAAGCAAGATATGAGAATTAGCCAATAAGAGGCTGAAACTAATGGGCCAGGCAGTGTTTAAAAGAATACAGTTTCTGTGTAATCATTTCGGGTGTAAAACTAGCTGGGTGGCAGGACACAGCCTGCTGCTCCTTCAACACAACTGTTCTCACCACTTCACAGCCATTTCTCGAGGCAGGCCAGTGTCTTCAGGCAGGGGGATAGTCTAGGAGGCACCCCTTTGACACCTGGGGCCCCCAGACTTTGACAGCTAATGAAACCAACAGAGGCCCTAATCCTGTACCAGAAGATCCATCAGAGGGGTGAGTGTGTTCCTGGGACACAATAAAAAAGACCAAACCTAAGAATAATAAGGGTAGATGAAGGTGAAGAATTACAGCTCAAAGGCCTAGAAATTATATTCAACAAAATTTTATAAGAAAACTTTCCCAACCTAAAGAAGAATATTTCTATGAAGGTTCAAGAAGCATACAGAACACGGAATAGACTGGATAAAAAACAAAAAAACAAAAAACCCGTTGGCATATAATAATCAAAATACAAAACATACAGAATTAAGAAAGAATATTAAGAGCTGCAAAGGAAAAAGGTTAAGTAACTTATAAAGGTAAACCAGACTTACACCTGACTTCTCTATGGAAACCATGAAAGCCAGAGGGTCTTGGATAGACGTGCTACAGACACTAAGGGAACATGGATGCAAGCCTAGACTACTATACCCAGACAAGCTTTCATTCACTATCAATGGAGAAAACAAAATATTCCAGGATAAAAACAAATTTAAACAATATGTAGCCACAAATCCAGTCATACAGAAAGTATTAGAAGGAAAATCACAAACCAAGGAATCCAACAATGCCCACAATAACTCAGACATCTAGTGACCCTTCACTAGCACAACTCAAAGAAGGGAAACACATAAACTCTACCACCCAAAAAGGAAAAAAAATAACCAGAGTTAACAACCACTGGTCATTAATATCGCTTAATATCAGTGGATTCAATTCACCTAAAAAGGCACAGGCTAAGAGATTGGATACGAAAACAGGATCCAACACTCTGCTGTTTACAAGAAACACACCTCAACCACAAAGACAGGCACCTACTCAGAGTAAAAGTTGGGAAAAGGTTTTTCACTCAAACGGACCTAAGAAACAAGCAGGTCTGGCTATACTAATTTCTAACAAAATTGACTTCAAACTAAAATCAATCAGAAGAGATAGAGAAGGACACTTTATACTCATAACAGGAACAATCCATCAGGATGAAGTCTCAATCCTGAATATCTATGCCCCTAATATAAAAGCACCCACTTATGTAAAAGAAACATTACTAGAACTCAAGGCAGACATCAAACCCCACACACTAATAGTAGGAGACTTCAACTCTTCTCTCACCAATGGACAGGTCAATCAGACAGAAACCTAACAGAGAAATAAGAGAATTAATGGAGGTAATGAATCAAAGGGACTTAATAGACATCTATAGAACATTCCACCCAAATAGGAAAGAATATTCCTTCTTCTCAACATCTCATTGAACCTTCTCAAAAATTGATCACATACTCGGTAACAAAGGAAGCTTCCACAGATACAAAAAAATATTAGTAACCACCTGTGTCTTATCGGATCACCATAGAATAAAGTTAGAATTTAAAAATAATTCTACCCCCAGAAAACCTACAAATTCATGGAAGCTGAACGGTCAACTACTGAACCATACCTGGGTCAGGGAAGAAATAAAGAAGGTAATTAAAGTCTTCCTTGAATTCAATGAAAATAAAGACACAACATACCCAAACCTATGGGACACCATGAAAGCCCTGTGCTTATAGGAAAGATCATAGCTCTAAGTGCCCACATTAAAAATATGGAAACAGCTCACATTGGAGACTTAACAGCACAGCTGAAAGCACTAGAAAAAAAAGGAGTAGAAGACTCGAAATAATCAAACTGAGGGCTGAAATGAACAAAATAGAAACACAGAAAACAATCCAAAGAATCAATGAAACAAAGAAAGTTGACTTTCTTTGAGAAAGTCAACAAGATTGACAAACCCCTATCCAAACTAATCAAAAGGCAGAGAGAGAACACACAAATTAATAAGATCAGAAATGAAAAGGGGGACATAACAACAGACACTGAGGAAATTCAGAGAATCATTAGGTCTTAATACAAAAGCTTACAAAGTTGGAAAATGTAAAAGAAATGGACTTGCTTTTAAATAAGTACCATATACCAAAATTAAATCAAGACCAGGTGAACAATTTAAATAGACATATAAGTTGTGAGGAAATAGAAGCTGTCATCAAAAACCTCCCAAACAGGGGACCATGCAGTCCTACCCCTAGCAGAGGAGCTATTAGTACTTGATAGCTTCTGGAAAGGAAGACTCAGTATTCTTTAATTGTGTGACCCCCCCCAGGCTGACAATACGTCAGGGCATGTCCATTCATGAGCAACACAAATGGACTCAATAGGTTTAAAGAAATAAAGAAGAAAACTCTAAGATGAATGTGTAAAGAAGTGGTGGTGAAGGCGATTGATCTGGAAGGAGCTGGCTGTGTATATCATCAAATACACTGTATACAATTCTCAATGAACTAATAAAAACTCCTAAAAGACAAAAAACAAACAAACAAACAAAAAACCAAAAACCTCCCAACCAAAAAAGCCCAGGAACTGATGGTTTTAATGTAGAATATTATCAAAACTTCCAAGAAGAGCTGAAACCTATAGTCTTTAATGTGTTTCACATAATAGAATCAGAAGAGTCATTGCCAAACTCCTTTTATGAAGCTACAGTCACCCTGATTCCAAAACCACACAAAGACCCAACCAAGAAAGAGAATTACTGACCAGTCTCACTCATGAACATCAATGCAAAAATTCTCATTAAAATTCTGGCAAACAGAATCCAAGAACACATTAAAAAAATATCCATTAATCAAGTAAGCTTCATCTCTGAGATGCAGGGCTGGTTCAACATATGGAAATTTATCAATGTAATCCATCATATAATTAAACTGAAAGAAAAAACATATGATCATTTCATTAGATGCTGAAAAATCATTTCACAAAATTCAACACCCCTTTATGATAAAGATTTTGGAGAGGTTAGGGATACAAGGATCATACCTATATATAATAAAAGCAATATATAGCAAGCCAACAGCTAATATCAAATTAAATGGAGAGAAACTCAAAGCCATTCCACTAAATTCAGGAACAAGACAAGGCTGTCCACTCTCACCATATCCCTTCAACATAGTTCATGAAGTTCTAGCAATAGCAATAAGACAACATCAGGAGATCAAGGGGATTCGAATCAGAAAGGAAGAAGTCAAACTTTTGTAATTTGCAGATGATATGATTGTGTACATTAGTGACACCAAACCTCTACCAAAGAACTCCTACAGCTAATAAATAACTTCAGTGAAGTGGCAGGTTACAAGATCAACTCAAAAAAATCAGTAGCCCTCTTAAACAAAAGGACAGAGAAGCAGAGAGGGAATTCAGAGAAACTTTACCTTTTACGATAGCCACAAATAGCATAAAGTATCTTGGGGAAGTGAAAAATCTATTTGACCAGAACTTTAAGGTATTGAAGAAAGAAACTGAAGAGGGCACCAGAAAATGGAAAGACCTCCTATGCTCTTGGATGGGTAGGATCAACATAGTAAAAATGGCAATTCTACCAAAGGCAATCTATAAATTCAATGCAATCCCCATTAAAATCCCATCAAAATTCTTCACAGACCTTGAGAGAACAATAATCAACTTTATATGGAAAAACAAAAAACTCAGGATAGCCAAGACAATCTTATACAATATGGGAACTTCTGGAGGCATTGCCATTCCTGACTTTAAAACTCTATTACAGGAGAGGTTGTGGGGTAAGGGGCACACTCATCCATTGCTGGTGGGAATGCAAACTTGTGCAACCACTTTGGAAAGCAGTGTGGCGGTTTCTCAGGAAATTTGGGATCAACCTACCCCAGGACCCAGCAATTCCACTATTGGGAATCTACCCAAGAGATGCCCAATCATACAACAAAAGCATATGCTCATCTATGTTCATAGCAGCATTATTTGTAATAGCCAGATCCTGGAGACAGCCTAGATGCCCTTCAGTGGAAGAATGGATGAAGAAACTGTGGAATATATACATGCTAGAATACTACTCAGCGGTAAAAAACAATGACATCTTGAATTTTGCAGGCAAATGGATGGAAATAGAAAACACTATTCTGAGTGAGGTAACCCAGACCCAAAAAGATGAACATGGGATGTACTCACTCATATTCGGTTTCTAGCCATAATTAAAGGACATCGAGCCTATAAATTTGGGATCCTTGAGAAGATAATAAGAAGGTGAACTCCCAAAAAAAGATATAGTAATCCTCCTGGATATTGGAAGTAGACACGATCGCCAGGCAAAATTGGGAACTTGAGGGTTGGGCAAGACTGGGCCAAGGGAAGATGGGGAGAGAAAAGTGTGAAGGGGAGAGCGGGGGGAGCTCGGAGGAATGGGGTGCTTGGGATATAGGAAGGGTGGATATGAGAGCAGGGAAGCATATATCTTAATTTAAGGAGCTACCTGAGGGTTGTCAAGAGACTTGACCCTAGAGGGGCTCCCAGGTTTCCAGGGAGACGCCCCCAGTTAGTTCCTTGGGCAGCTGAGGAGAGGGAGCCTGAAAAGGCCAGTTCCTATAGCCATACTGATGAATTTCTTGCATATCACCATAGAACCTCCACCTGGCGATAGATGAAGAAAATGACTGAGCCCCACATTGGAGCACCGGACTGAGCTCCCAAGGCCCTGATGAGGAGCAGAAGGAGAGAGAACATGAGAAAGAAAGTCAGGACCGTGAGGGAACCTCCAGCTGGCGACAGATGGGGAAGGTGACTGAGCCCCACATTGGAGCACTGGACTGAGCTCCCAAGGTCCCGATGAGGAGCAGAAGGAGCGAGAACATGAGGGAGAAAGTCAGGAACGAGAGGGGTGCGTTCACTCATGGAAACGGTGGAACAGAACTAATGGGAGATCACCAACTCCAGTTGGAATGGGACTGATGGATCATGCGACCAAACCCGTCTCTCTGAGTGTGGCCAACAGCGGGGGCTGACTGAGAAGCAAAGGACTTCTGGCTCTGGGCTCTGATTGTTCTTCATGGACGGGCTCTGTGGGAGCCTTCTCAGCTTGGTCGATCACCTTCCTGGACCTGGGGGGAGTTGGGAGGACCTTGGTCTTAGCATAGAGTGGGGAACCCTGATGGCTCCTTGGCCTTGAGAGGGAGGGAGGGGAGGTATGGATGGAGGGGAGGGGAGGGAAGGGGGAGAAGGAGGGGAGGGAAGGGGAGGAGGAGGAGGGGAGGGAGGGGGGAGGAGGAGGGAAGGAGATGGAAATTTTTAAATATAAAAAAAATAAACCATGAGAAAAAAAACTCTATTACAGAGCTACAGTAATAAAAACAGCTTGGTACTGGCATAAAAACAGAGAAGTCGACCAATGGAATCGAATAGAAGATGCGGATATTAACCCACAAACCTACAAACACTTGATTTTTGACAAATGATCTAAAAGTATACAATGGAAGAAAGAAAGCATCTTCAACAAATGGTGCTGGCAGAACTGGATGTCAACCTGTAGAAGAATGAAAATAGATCCATATCTATCACCATGCACAAAACTCAAGTCCAGATGGATTAAAGATTTCAATATCAATCTGAACACATTGATCCTGATAGAAGAGAAAGTGGGAAATAGTCTGCAACACATGGGCACAGGAGACCACTTCCTATGTATAACCCCAGTAGCACAGACAATAAGGGCAACATTGAATAAATGGGACCTTCTAAAACTAAGAAGCTTCTGTAAAGCAAAGGACACTGTCATTAAGACAAAAAAGCAACCTACTGATTGGTAGAAGATCTTCACCAACCCCGCAACAGACAAAGGTCTGATCTCCAAAATATATAAAGAACTCAAGAAACTAGACTTTAAAATGCTAATTAACCCAATTAAAAATTCTCAACTGAAGAAGTTCAAATGGACAAAAGACACTTATAGTCATCCTCAACCTCCTTAGCGACTAAGGAAATGCAAATCAAAACAACTTTGAGATACCATCTTATACCTGTCAGATTGGCTAAAATCCAAAACACCAATGATAGCCTTTGCTGGAGAGGATGTGGAGTAAGGGGAACACTCATCCATTACTGGTGGGAATGCAAACTTGTGCAACCACTTTGGAAATCAGTGTGGTGGTTACTCAGAAAATTCGGGATCAACCTACCCCAGGATCCAGCAATACCACTCCTGGGAATATACCCAAGAGATGCCCTATCATGCTACAAAAGCATTTGTTCAACTGTGTTCATAGCAGCATTATTTGTAATAGCCAGAACCTGGAAACAACCTAGATGCCCCTCAATGGAAGAATGGACAAAGAAAGTGTGGAATATATACACATTAGAGTACTACTCAGCAGTAAAAGACAATGACATCTTGAATTTTGCATGCAAATGGATAGAAATAGAAAACACCATCCTGAGTGAGGCAACCCAGACCCCAAAAGATGAATATGGTATGTACTCACTCATTAGTGGATTCTAGCCATAAATAAAGGATATTGAGCCTATAATTCATGATCCTAGAGAAGCTAGATAGGAAGGTGAACCCAAAGAAATACATGTAGTTATCCTCCTGGATATTGGAAGTAGACAAGATTGCCAGGCAAAATTGAGAGCTTGGGGGTGGGGGTAGGATGGGGGTAAGGGGAGATGGGGAGAGAGAATTAAGAAGGGGAGGATGGGGATAGCTTGGGGGAATGGGACAGTTGGAATGGAGGAAGAGTGGATATGGGAGCAGGGAAGTATATGTCTTAATTATGGGAGCCATTTGAGGGTTGGCAAGAGACTGGACTCTAGAGGGGTTCCCAGGTGTCCAAGGAGATGTCCCCAGCTTGCTCCTTGAGCAGCTGAGGAGAGGGCACCTGAACTGGCTCTATACTATAACCACACTGATGAATATCTTGCATATCACCATAGAACCTTCATCTGGGGTTGGATGGAGATAGAGACAGAGACCCACAATGGAGCACTGGACTGAGCTCCCAAAGTCCAAATGAGGAGCAGAAGGAGGGAGAACATGAGCAAGGAAGTCAGGACCATGAGAAGTGCATTCACTCACTGAGACAATGGGACTGATCTAGTGGGAGCTCACCAAGGCCAACTGGACTGGGACTGATGGAGCATGTGATCAAACCAGACTCTCTGAACATGGCTGACAAGGAGGGCTGACTGAGAAGCCAAGGACAATGGCACTGATTTTGATTCTCCTGCATGTACTGGCTTTGAGGGAACCTAGTCTGTTTTGATCCTTACCTTCCTAGACCTGGACGGAGAGGGGAGGACTTGGACTTCCCACAGGGCAGGGAACCCTGACTTCTCCTTGGACTGGAGAGGGATGGGGAATGGGAGTGTGGGGAGGGGGAGGGAAATGGGAGGAGGGGATGAGGTGGAAATTTTTAATAATAATAAAAAAATAAAAAAAGAAAACTACAGAAGCACTGCAGCACTCACGCTACCAAGACCGTGCTGGATGCTGAAGAAGCACCTTGTGGTTGGTGGAAATTTCTTTTTCTTTCTTTCTTTTTTTTAAAGAAGAAATGAGTCCATTAGGACAAAACACAGAAGTCAGACGACAAGGAGTGGAGAAAGCAGAGAGCCAAGTGCGGACGGCGGCCTGCTCAGGGCAGGCTTGCGATGTCTCTCTCGGGAGGGGGGCCAGCTGGCTTGGGGCTGCTCTCATTGGCTTTTCCTTCAAACATCATGACCAGTTTGAGGACAGCCGAACGCTTGCCCAGCATCATGTTCACAAAGTCTCGGTAGGAGATGGTGTCACTGACTCCGCCTGTCACCTCCGAGATCATCTTCTTCATCTCCAGATGGGTCTTGGGGACCCCCAGCTTCTCCATCATCCTCTTTAAAGACATTAGATCAATCTCGCCTTCATTGTTCAGGTCAAACTCCATGTATTTCTCTTTGAAGGCTGCGAGCTTTTCCGGCAGGTTCTCTTCATCGCTGTACTTCTGGTCACAGAGGAACTCCCGGTTGATCTCCGCCAGCCGCCTCTCCTGCCGGGCTTTGAGCAAGCCGAAAGCCTTCCCTCCTTGGAACCTGTTGCTGACCGCGACCGACATGGTGTGTGCTCTACTCCGGTCATGGCAGGGACGACGGGGAGGAAAGCGCGCCTGGTCCAGAGTTTCAGTGGCGTGTGGCGACGGGACCCAGGGGCGGAGCTGGAAATTTCAAGAGTAGAGCTGGAGCTGTGGTTATGGCTGTGGAAGAAACTTCCAGAAAGAAACTGCAGCCTTTTGGGAGCCACGACCCACCTGGAGCCAAATACGAGGGAGCTTAAGAGGTCAAGAATCCTGATCTGTGTCCTACCTCAAACTCACCACCATTTCCATTGGCCTAAACCAACTGGGAATCTGTGCATAAGAGAACCTGTTGTACAGCCAACAGGAGGTTGCCCTATGGGAGTATAGGATAGGCAGAAAAGCGCAGAGGTGGTGTTGGGAAAACTGAAACTCTAGCCCAAGCTGCCTAGTTCCCACTGTCATGGCTCCTTGCAGCCTTTCTGCTTCCTTTAGTGCAGTGTAACTGTGTACATGTTCACATCACATGGATGTTGGGGGTCAACTGGTCTTTCCCTAGCATCACACAAACACACACACACACACAGATTATTAAAAATAACAACAATAAATACATATTTTAAACCCAGGCCCAGTGGTGCATGCCTATAATCCCTGCACCTGTTAATAGAGACAGGAGAATCCCTGGAGTTCTAGGCAGGCAATCTAGCCAAACTGTTGCTGTCTACATTCAGTGAAAAATTCTGGGTCACTGAGAGAAATACAACGTGTGTATCTCTGGCCACACACACACACACACACACACACACACACACACACACAAAGAATCTGCCAGAGAACCAGAACCAGCAAATTAGGGGTCAGAAAGGAAGAGTCTATTGAAGAGAACTGTGTGATGCCGGAAACAGGCTCATCAGATAGGATGAGCTGATGCTATAACTCGGCATTGATTCTCTTAATTTTTATAACTCTGCTTTTAGCAAGTTCTAGCAACCAGCTCCTGCTTTCTCTCTCTCTCTCTCTCTCTCTCTCTCTCTCTCTCTCTCTCTCTCTCTCTCTTTCTTTTTCATTTTGTTTTTTGACACAGGGTTTCTCTGTTTCAAAGGCAGCTTTGAAGCCTGTCCTGGAACAAGTTCTTGTAGACTAGGTTGGCCTTGAATGCACAGAGATCAATGTTTTTCAAGGACATTTGACCTTGGACTTTCTGGATAAGCAATTTACTTGACTAGTATGTAAGTTGAACCAGGCACAGTGGCCTTTTCTGCACATATTTAAAAAAATGACAAACCCCCATGTTTTAAAAGGCCTGGAGGAGATGTCCAGGCAGAGTCATGAGTGGTTCCCACACTGGGGTTGTAGGGCTAGGGCTAGGGGCAGTGTGATGAGAGGTAGGTGGGGAGGCATGAAGGCAACAGTTGATTTACATTCTGATAGGCTTTATTGTTGGACCAGAGGGATGGCCTCCAGTCCCCAAAGAAATGTCTCAATGGTGAAGAGCCACAAAAGGCCTTTTCTGCAGTTGTGACCTGACCACAAAAGAAGCAAGATGTGACTGCCTTGCCAATTAAGATACCAAGCCATGTGGCTAGCATAGACAAGAATAATGGGCTAATATAAGTTATAAGACTTAATAAAAAGCCCGAGCTAATGGGCTAATCAGTTTAGGACTAATGTAGACCTCTGTGTGATTTCTTTGGGACTTAACGACCATGGGAAACAGGCAGGACAGAAAACTCTGACAACAAATGGTGCCCATGGGGACAATTGCATTCACATAAAGCCTGAGAGAGCTTGAGAAATAATTCTAGACTTAAAAAATATAGTTAAGCATGGCTTATTGATAGCAGCATTTTGTCAGGTGGGCTCTGCTTGCTGGAGGCAAATGCTCTCATTTAAGAAAGGCTTCCTGACTCAGCTTTAGCGGTAATACCTTGCAGTTCTTTCAAGAGGCCCTGCCACAGAGCATTTAAATGATATTGATGAAAAGCCGACTGCATGCTTTTTTGTTTTGAGCCATAGTAGGAAAAAAGCCATGCCATTATAAAATGCTGGTTTTCTGGGTTGTCCTGCCACTGCAAACTCTTTCAGGCAGGAGGTCTGATCTAGAACATTTGAGTGTGGTTTGTGAGCTGACTGCTGCAGCTTGCTTGCTGGCAGGGACTTTGAAACGCCATAGAGTTGTGGCAATAAACATGGCTACAGCCGGTATCTCTGCCATAAGGTTGGAATCTCAGAAAGCTAAGGAATGGGCTGGATCCAGCAGTCAAAGCCACAGCTTTAATCCTCTCCATATTGCTTAGCAAATTAAAGATTCATGTGTGCAGGGAGCCGATTTGCCGGCCACCATCACAAGATGGCGCTGAGCCCCTGCAGGGCCAAGTAAACAACTCCATATTAGGCAAGGCTCTAGACAGAACCTCCCTCAGGCATGACCCGTGTCCACTCTCCCTATATAAGCAGCTGCCGTTTGGTGCTGGGGGCCCCTCGTTCCCAGCTCTCCCTTAACCAAGAGGCTCCAATAAAGCGTGATTTGAGAAGAATCCTCAACTCGGTGGTCGTTCTTCCCTGCTGGCCAGGGGTGTTCGCCGCACATGTGGTCAGAAAAAGAGAGATATAAAATAAAGAGAGATTCAATGATGAAGAAAACCTTTAAATATTTTACAGTGTGTTAAAAATATATGCAGGCTTGGGAGAGAAAAGAAAAAGGTTAAAGTCCTTAAAGAGAGATAGAGTGAGTAGTTGGGTGTGGTGGCATACACCTTTAATCCCAACCCTTGGAAGACAGAGGCAGGCAGACCTCTATGAGCTCAAGGCGTGGTGGCACATTCTTTAATCCCAATTCTTGGGAGGCAGAGGCAGACAGATCTCTATGAATTCAAGTCATGGTGGCACACACCTTCAATCCCTGCATGTGGAAGGCAAAGGCAGGTGGATCTCTGTGAGTTGAAGGACAGCCTGGTCTACACAGGGAGTTCCAGGAAAGCCAATGTTATACAGAGAACCCGTCTCAAAAAGCAAAAAATATAAGTAAAACTAAAAGAAATAAAGGTTAAAATAAAGCCATGTAAAGATGAAAAATACACAGAAAGTCTGGATACTATATGCTATTGTGCTCTGTTTGAGTTGTTTGAATGTTGAGGAAGGAGCAACAGCTGCTAAAAAAAGATATTTGCATATAAATGCTGCTGAATTAATCCAATATAGATGTTTTGAAAATACCTTGACTTCAAAATTGAAGTCAAAATAAATATTGCTTTAGAGAAGAGGTTTTGTTTTGTTTCCATGGAAAATGAGAGGCTATGGATTTATTCTGAGTTAAGAAAAATCAGGTTTGATCAAGGATGACTACCTGAGAAATCTCTGATGTGAACAGATGGCCCAGATGTCTGAGTTCGACATCCAGAACAGATTCAAGATGCTGCCTGAGATGATCAAGCCTCACAGGATACTCCAATCAGGACTTGATCATAATTCTAAATTTTCTTTAGGTCCCCATAAGTTTATTAGTGCCACCAACCAGCAGGAAGTATCCTGGAAAGCTATGCCCACACTCCCCCAAAATGGACTATGGATATTTTGCTTTGTTTAGAATGTTGGTTACAAGCTGTATGGCTAATGGTCAAGAGAAAAGCGAAACAAAGGATATTAGTTCCAGAGTTCTTGTTTTTTTTTAAAGAGGGGAATTTGGTGTGGGACAATGGTCTGTATTCTGTCAATTATATTTTAAATAAATGCTGATTGTCCACTAGCCAGGCAGGAAGTAGAGATGGGACAACCAGACAGAAAGTAGAGGCAGGTCAATGAGAAAAGGAGAATTCTGGGAAGAGAAAAGCTCTTTCTGTAGTTGTGACCTTGCCACAGAAGAAGCAAGACGTGACTGCCTTCCCAAATAAGGTACCAAGCCACATGGCTAACATAGACAAGAATAATGGGCTAATGTAAGTTATAAGAGTTAATAAGAAGCCTAAGCTAATGGGACAATCAGTTTATAACTAATGTAAAAAAAAAGAGTCACAGAAGGTGTAAAATGTGGTCAAAGTCCAAAAAACCTCATCTTCCATATGCTTTACCTAGCAACAGGTTCATATATCACCCCCCCAGCCTATATTGCATCATAGAGCAGACTGAATGATACACGTATGGGTTATTTAGAGTTTGTTCCCAGCATGCTCTGGACACACTCCATGAGGGTGAAGACCCTTTCTCTGACAACCTCAACACCCACTCAGTCAATACTTTGCAATAACTGAAAGGCCAAAGGGTGACAGTTTATCTGTTGAGACCACATTTTACACACACTGACTGCTGACCATTGTGAAGCCCTTGGCTTGCTGTTTATTTAGAAATGAGAGCTCTTCCAGCGGGATCAAGGGTGAAGACTGTTGTCATGGCAATATGGTACTGCTGCGCATCCTACTTCAGTCTTGGGAACCACATAAGATGACACAAAATCCATCTAGGTTCCTGTGTCACTGGAGAAGATGATCTCCAGTCTGAGATTCCCAGTGAGGTTGGAGTTCTGCCCTTGTTGTCAGCAAGCATCTCCTTAACAAACCCAGTACTTTTAGTCCAGTTTCTACCAAGTCCTTACAGTCTAGATATGAATTGCTGTCTTCTATGGGTGTCAGTGGCACTTCCTCTGTGTCTGTCGTTCATTTTTTAACTCTATAGCTGTCTTTTGTTCCACATGCATTCAGAATTTGTACCTAGTCAAATCTGTCAGTCCGAGGCTTTGTTGTGTACTAAGAAAGAACTCCTCCAATCCAAGATTACAAAACAACATGCTCTAATATTTCTCTCTCATTCTTCCCTTTTTCTTCTAAGTGGATCATTAATTGTCACAATATTTCAGCTGCCTATTATTGCTGGTGGTGTAAACGGCTCCTTTCTGTTGTGTTACTATGCACTCTCTACTCTGTTCTCTGAGACAGCCTTACCTTCCCCAGGGTCACATTTTGGGGGTGTCTCTGGAATCCTGTAGGTTGTGCTAATAATATAACTGTCCTTCCATTATGGCTTTATTCCTCAGCTATTGACTGCTTCTTTTTATTTTTTCTTTCAGATTAATTCTAGAACAAATAATGTTTTCACCAAACATATCTCAGTGTTTTGTTTACTAAATTACACTAATGAACTAATTTGAGAAATGTTGCCTTTACAACACTGAGCCTACGTTAGAGAAACATAGTGTATTTATCTCATTTATTCTTATTTTGTTTACATACTAAAGACTTGACTTTTCTTTACATTTGCTGTCTTAGCTTGCTTAGCTTGCTTCATGTTGTTGAATAAAATACCCAAGGCTGAATAATTTATAAAAAGAGATTTGGTTTGGTCACTGGTTTTGGAGGGTAAAAGCCTAAGACTAGGTAACCCCTGTCTGCATGGCCTGTCACATGACACTCTGGTTCCACTACAGCAGCAGTCCCATCAGTAGCAGGAGTTCTTGGGAGGGAGATCACATGGCAATGAAGAAACAGGAGAGTCAGTGAGAGAGCTGGACCACATTTATATCAGCCTGCTCTCCAGATGAGCAGTGCAGTCCCTGTATCCTTCCCGGAGGCACCGCTTACAACAACACCAGGCTGAGTTTTGGTTGGGAGAAACCACAGCACTGGCCTTGACATCTCCCTTCTGTCATTATTTCCAGCTGTGTTAAAGAGCTTCTTGTAGTCCCAATTCTCTCTATTGGCTACTATGTTATTGTTCATCTAGAATATCTTCAGAATGCCCCTGTGTTAAAGGAATGGACTCCAGCCATGGTTCTTTAAGAAGCAGATGGGACCTATAAGAAATGGAGACTGGAGGGAGGACTTCCCATAGGCATGCCGCCCTGGAGTGAGACACTGAGAGCCCAGTCTTCCTCTTCTCTCTCATATCCGGACTGTGAGGTGAAGGGCTTGTCATGTGCTGTTACCTCAGGCCGCAAACACTGAACACAACCAATCAAATCTAAAGCTTTAAAACTGGAAACTAAAATAAATCCCTTCTATTTATCCATGACTATCTCTGGAATTTGTTAGATTAAAAAACACTTAACACCCTTACCCAAGCAGTGGTGATTCACATATCAGAGGGGTCTGCATATTTCCTGGTGCCCAGAGCCTTCAAAATAAAAATAGTTAAAAAGAAAAAACCAAAAAGGCAGAAACCTCTTAATAGTTAATCTTGCTATATAGTCCATCTAAACAATTATGTCCTCCTCAAATAACCATGATGTTTGTCTCTCTCTCTCAAATATTTGAATCTTGTGTTTCCTTGTCTTATCTTATTGCTTAGGCTAGGAATCCAGTCTCATCGTGGCCAACCTCAGGGTCAGAGTCCATCTTGAGTTGTCGTTACTGGAGAGGCCTCTATAATTCTGACATTAAATCCAGTACTGCCCTTCATTTCCTGTGTTCTTTGTGTTGTACAGCTTTCAGAATTCCATGTCAGTTTTAACTAGGAAATGATGTGTTGCTCTGTAAAAATGTGCATTCAACATCCACAGAGATGGCCACATGGTTTTACTCATTTAAACTATTAGCACAGTGGAATCACTAACAGATTTCCAAATGGTAAACCACAGTTACCCTCATGAGAAAAATCCTTGGGTCCTCATGGTATGTGGTACTTTCAGTTCTTTTCTGAATCATATTTACTGTGTTGTATAGAATGTCTTCTCAACCCCATTCATAATCATATGGTGGATGCTTGAAGCCAGGAATAGTCTGAAATCCCTTGGAACATCCTGGAAACATGATGTGGAAAGTTCTGGATCTTCATGAATGAAGTGGTTAATTGAAAAGAAAGAGATAAAGAAGCAGACTTGTGAAGTAGATCTGAAGCTAGTGAGTGAGCCCTCCGGAACCAATCAGCTTGCTAACTTTTTTTTTCAGGGCCAGGTATTTATTTCCCTTACATGTAAGATGGTTCACAAACATGATACTAGGGCTTTGGCACTGTGGAAGAAGGGAACATGCCCGGCTTTTTAGGGCTAGAGGATCTCGACTTTAGTGTACACCGAGAAGGGAAGGAAAGGTGATTTCACTTTCCTGCCTCGCCTGAAGGGACAGAATCAGTTCCACTCGTTCTGCCCTTCTCCCCGAGCCTTGGTGAAATAGGCAATGTGTTTCATTCTATTAGGTGGTAAAGGGATTGGCCTGGTCCCAACTATTACAGGGAGGTGTAAAAGGTTCGGGAAGGTACAGCGTGGATTAGGACACAAGATGGGGCAGATGACATCAGAAGCATGTGACTGGTGGGCAACGTAGTTCTGGCCTGGCAGAGGGCAGGGGACATGCATGGACAGTGCTTATTGTTTGACATTGATGATGTCCACAAATTCAGGCTTGAGGGAAGCCCCGCCCACGAGGAAGTCGTCCACATCAGGCTGGCTTGCCAGTTCTTTGCAGGTTGCTCCAGTCACTGAACCTCCATAAATGATTCGGGTGCTCTGAGCCACTGCATCAGAGACATTGGATTTCAGCCAACCCCGAAGCTTCTCATACACGTCCTGAGCATGTTGAGGTGTTGCAGTCTTGCCAGTACCAATGGCCCATACAGGTTCATAGGCCAGGACCACTTTGCTCCAGTCCTTCACATTATTTGCGATGACCTTGGTTTGCTCGAAAACAATCTTCTCGGTGATGCCAGCTTCCCTTTCATCCAACTTCTCCCCAATGCAGGCAATCACTCTGAGCCCCTCGGACACGGCATGGGCTACTTTCTGCCCAATCAGCTCATCGGACTCCCCGAAGACGTGCCTTCTCTCCGAGTGCCCCAGCACTACCCATGCGGCTCCTAAGTCTTTGATCATGCCAGGGCTGATCTCCCCAGTGAAGGCCCCATTGGTCACTTTGTAGCAGTTCTGTGCAGCCACTGCAATCTTGGGATCTAGCTTCTGCCTGGCAAAGTCGATGTAGGCGGTGGGGGGGGGGGGGTGCACAAACCACCTCGGTGTCCGCCTGCACCTTAGCCGCGTTTGGGGTGCAAATGAGTTCTCCCAGGCACTTCTTCCTTCCATTCATCTTCCAGTTGCCCCCAACGAAGAACTTCCTGGAAGGCGCCATTGCGCTGGTACAGTCTGGCTGAAGGTCAGTACGAGCCCGCTTGCTAACTTTTAAAGCAAAACTTCTTCCTTTCAATCCTCTGGAGTTAAAAAAAAATTAGGGGCACAGGTCCCATTCAAGGTCTTTCTGCTGGGTGGCGGCTGCATCAGAAAGATAACATTCGTAAGTGCCGCTTGATGGGCAAGTTTGAGGAGAAGCATGTAGTCGCCCTGGGTGTGGAGGCGCACCCTGTTTTCCATGTCAACAGAGGACCTATCAAGTTTGATGTGTGAGACACAGCTGGCCAGGAGAAGTTTGGGCCCTGCATGATGGCTACTGCCTTCAAGCCTAATAATCAATTATAATGCTAGCTGTAACAACAAGAGTTACTTATGAGAACAAACCTAATTGGCATAGATATTGTGTGTGTGTGGGGGGGGGGTATACATCCCCATTGTGTTCTGTGGCAACAAAATATCTATTAAAGAGGAAAATGAAGGCAAAATCTATTGTCTCCCACTGAAAGGAGAATCTTCAGCCCTGAGATATTTCTGCCAAATGTAAGGACAAGTTTGAAAAGCCCTCCTTCTGGCAAGCCAGAAAGCTCACTGGAGATCCTAATGTGGAGTTTGTTGCCATGGCTGCTCTTGCCCCAACTCCCCGTGAGGTGGTCATGGACCCAGATTTGGCAGCACAGTACCTATGATTTAGAGGGTGCACAAATGTCTGCCCTCCAGGATGAGGATGATGACCTGTGAGAAAGTGGGGATGGATGCCTGCATCATCAAGGAGTCCAGCCAACTGTCCTGTGATGTCCCTCATCTAGCTACTGTCTGTGTGCCACCTCATGTAGCTATGCAGAATGTGTGCTTTTCTTGGATTCTGAAGGAGATGAATGGGGTCCCGAGTGAATGTGGAAGTTAAAACATACCTTAGCTTTGTTTAGATTGTATTTAACTCTTTGGATCAGAGTTTACTTCCTGAATTTCAAAGTAAGGCTTATATGGTCACAATGAAATATTCAGTGGTGAGATCGTGTTCGTTACTCCCGTCCCTATTTCTGTTTTTTAGAAACATAATAAAGTTGTGTTTAAAATAATGAAAAAAATTACAAATATGGCCTGTTGTGGTGGAATATGCTTTTAATCTTAGTACTCAGAAGGTAAATAGGGGTGGATGTCTGTGAGTTCCAGGCCAGCGTGGTGTACATAGTGAGTTCCAGGACAGCCAGAGGAAATGGTGAGAGCCTGTCCCCTAAATATTAAATAAATTGAAGAAAAGCAAACTGGTATATAAGAGCAGTTTGAGCTTTGTTGAATTGAAATTTGATGGTGTTAATTCTAAAACGGTTTCAATCATTTTAATAAAAGGTAATAGAAGCTGAAATTACGGAGGCATAAAAGGAAATCAAATAGGCATAAAAGGAAATCAAAAAGGAAGATATTGTAGGTATTTTTACTCAGGGTATTACCAGCAGAGAATCTGAACATTTGAATTCTCAGTAACATCTTCCTAAAGGAAAGGAGTTCATAATGTATTTTAGAATGCTTCTGGTTCATTCCAGGCCTGCTGTGATTTAAGTGTCTGGTCACGTGTTTGAACACTTAGTCCCCAGCTGGGGGCGCTGTTTAGAAAGGCTGCAGAACCTCTGGGGACTTACTGAAGGAAGTGGGTCACTGGGCCAGCCTTGAGGTTTGATAGCCCTGCTCCACTTTCTGTCTGTGCTCTGCTTTGGAGTGCAGCTGCCCTGTGACCAGATGACTGAATGTCCACCATCAGGCCTCCCTCAGGAACCCTTAGCCACAGTTAAGTCTCCCTTTCATAAGCCGCTCTTCAAGGAAAGGAGCAAATAGAAGTCCCGTGTGTTTTGCATTTTGCAGAGCATCACTTGAGATGGAAAATGTAAAAGACAAGGTAGAAAGATATGCGATTTCTCGGCATGTGATTAGGATAGAGCAGTGCTTCTGAACCTGGGGTTCAAATGAACTTTTCCCAGGGGTCACCTATGACCATCAGAACACACAGATATTTACATTAAGATTCATAGCATTAAAAATAGAGTTTTGAAGTAGCAAAGAATAAATGTTATAATTGGGGGACGGACACCACAGCATGAGGAACTGTATTGAAGGGTTGCTGCATTAGGAAGGTTGAGAACCACTGGGATAGAGTGACCTCTAGCTGAGAACTGCCTCTGACAGGCACCAGTTCCAGGGGACAGCAGGGAATTTCATGTGAGCAGCCCCACATAAGTGTGGTCAGAGTTGTTCTGATGACTTGGGCTTGCTGCTGAACCCATGGAAGGCTGATAGCACAGACCATGGCAAGGCAATACAGAGCCAGGGAACATTTAGCCCTTGGACTCACTAGCCTGGCTTCTCCCTAATTCTGTCTTCAAAGGTCAGTCACCATTTACACAATGCTGCCTGGTGGCTTCTCACCTCCAAATGTCCAAATGCAAATTCCTTCACCAAAACTCCCTGGCTTACTTTTGCTCCACCAAATCTGTACTTTACAAGGGGCAGGAGGGAAGCAGGCAGGACATGATTTCATGATCTATTCTGCAGCTCTTAATACTGAGAGATCCTTGAGATAGTTTACACCTCTGTCTCAAGTGGGTTTGCTCTTCTTAAGATATAGATTTCTTCAGGAAAGGAAGCGGAAAAGGCCCACTTCAGGACCCAAGCCAGATGTTATCTGCAGCTGACTCAAGGCCTCCACTCCTCCAGAGCCCTTGCACAAGTGTTAATAAGGGTGTGTGTGACTCTCATGCTTCTGCTCCTGCACGGCACATGTGTCCCCAATTGCATGACAATTGTTTACGCTCCAGTTAAGGACCCCGACATCTCTAAGCACAACAGAACAGAGCAAGCCTGAAGCACAGACAGGCCTGACCCACAGCCCACATCAGACCCCTGGAATCTCTTGTGGGTTTTTCCTCTGAATGCTTCAGGATGTTTAGCTTCCTCTTGGTGGGACGTCTTGCTCTAAGTTCTTTTTAACTGGCTGAAGAAATTCCTTATGGAGTTATTATTATTTGATGGTAGACTTTAATTTTGCTCCTCTAAGTGCACAAGTCTTCCTTTGTCACATTCTAGTGTTGGAATTGCAGGTGAATTTAATCCTAAAGAAGGCCTCTCTCTCTTTGTGACTGGTTTATTTTTCCTGCTAAAGGTGGTCCTGGATATTTCTACTGGTTTAAAGTCTAAGACTATATATATGCATATATAATCTCATGTATACTCTTATGTGTAGTGTATGTGCAGAATATATATGTGCATCTATATAAATAAAGTATATGTATACAGGAGAAATATTAAACAGCCTTTAATAAAAGAAATATGTAAATGTGAAAGTCTCATTTTATATCTATGGAATTATAATGTAACCATACACATATGTTGCTTGATAAAAATTATGTAAAATTGAAGGAAATTATATATAATAACTATAAAAATTGAGACTTTCACATTCACAGTCACATAATTCTTTTGTTAAAGGCTGTTTAATATTTTCAACTTAGGAAACAGACAAGATCAACTGACAAAATTGGGAGCATGGGGGTGGGGGGAAGGGAAGATTAAGGAAAGGGGAGGGGTAGGAGAACTTGAGGAAACAGGATAGTTGAGATGGAGAGAAAGGAAAGAGATATTTTGGTTCAGGGATCCATTATGGGGATAGCAAGCAACCTGGCACTAGAGACAGTATCAGGAATGCACAAGAATGACAACAGCTAAGACCCTAAGCAGTAGAGGAGAGGGTGCCCGAACTGGCCTTGCCCTGTAGTCAGACTGATGAATATCTTAAATATCACCATAGAACCCTCATCCAGCAACTAATGGAAGCAGAAGCAGAGACCTACATCAGAACACTGGACTGAGCTTTAAAAAGTCCAACTGAAGAGTGGGAGGAGTGAGAATATAAGCAAAGAGGTCAAGACCATGATGGGGACACCCACTGATGTCTGAGCTAATGGGAGCTCAACAACTCCAGCCAGACAGGGAAACAACCAGTATAGGTCCAAACTATTCCCTCTGAATGTGTGTGACAGTTGCATGGCTGGGACACACTGCAGGACAATGGCAGTGGCACCAGGATTTATCCCTATTCCTTCTACTGGATTTTTAGAACCTATCCTCTTTGAATGGATACCTTGCTCAGCCTAGATCTAGTAGGGAGGGCCTTGGACCTTCCCCAAAGCAATGTGCCTGACCCTCTCTGAGGAGTGGATGGGGGTGAGGAGGCTGGGTAAGAAGAACAGGAGGAGAGGGATTGAGTGGGAACTGGAATTAGTGTGTAAAATAAAAAAAAAAGATTGTTGTTTTCTTTTTAAAATACTTAAATAAATTTAAAAAAGATTTTCCCCTTAACTGCTTTTTTATTTATTCTATTTTTGCTTGTATTCCATCCAATGATTTTGGACAGACTAGTGCTGTATTATAGGATTATTATTATTATTATTATTATTATTATTATTATTTATCATCATCATCCTGATTTCTACTTTTTGGCTTTGTTTTCTTGGGCCTTGTTCTTTATTCTGAGGAAGTTTTTTAATTCATGGATCCTAATTTCATCTATATGCCCTTTCTAACGGTTACTTTATCTTGATTTTTTTTCTTGTTTGATTTTCTTCTTCAAACTTTTTCTGGTTGCATGGCTGTCCAAATTTCTCTTGATTTCTACTTGCTTTGGTGTCTTTAGAGAACCTCAGACTATTTGATAGGCTTTTAATTCTCTGCTTCTCTTCCCTGTGCTAGTCCTACTGCAGTTGGATGCTCTCACTGCCCCTGCTGTGAGCTGATAGCTCTCCTCAGGTCTGTGCTGAAGTGACTCTGATCCCAGAGACTTTCAGAGATCACTCTGCACTCCCCTACAAAGCTGGTTGCATTGCTAAAAGGGGTGGGTTTCAGAGGCCTACTCTTTGGATATCCATGCCTCATCAGGAAGGATACACAAGGACCCCTTCAGGCCCATGCATGACATCAACAAATATCCAAACAGGCGAGTCTCTGACTCTTGCTCCTGCAGCCTGGGGGAAAAGAATCTCTAGATCAAAATCTTTAGATGAGGTTGGGAACCCTCTGGTTCTCTATCATTGCACTGTTCTTACTATACTACTGCACCCCCGCTCTCATGTTCCATACCTAATGCCACCCTGAATTATGTGGGTACTAACCTGTGTCACCCTTGGGGAGTGGACCACAAGTGCTGACTGTCAGCGCAAGGAGGGAGCAGGAAGAGCATAGTGAGATGCTCTGATATCTGGCCAGGACACCACCTGGGTGTTTTCCACTAGACTGTGGGCCTGTGGAGAACAAAAATTCCATCTGATTCCCTTTCTAGTCCAGGCACTTTCCATGCACTTCCAAGCACCCAGTGTGCTCTTCAAATGTGACGTTGCTCAACAAGCCCTTCCTGTCTCCACTGCCTCTCACTCCTATGCCCAGGTTCAGTCATCTCTCATGTGGATTCAGGTCCAGTATCTCTCAAAAGGAACATCTCTGTCCTTGTCCTGTGCCTTTCTAGACCCCATGGCATCAACTGCTTGAGTTCCATAAAGTCTTGGAGTCAGGAAGAATAGGAAGGGAAACCTATTATCAGGCTCCTGAGATGTTCCAGGCTCTGTTCCAGATGCTGTCTCTAGCATCAGAGAGCAGTGCTTCCTCACTGGTAAATAATACTTTACAAGCAGGGCTGGAGAGATGGCTCAGCAGTTAAGAGCACTGTTTCCTCTTCCCGAGGTCCTGAGTTCAACTCCCAGCAACCATATGGTGGCTCCACAACCATCTGTAATGAGATATAGTGCCCTCTTCTGGCCTGCAGGCAGACATATAGGAAAAACATTGTATACATAATAAATAAATAAATCTTTAAAAAATATAATACTTTACAAGCTGTAGTCATTGTAATTTACAAGAACTATTGTGTGAATTGTACAAGGAGAACTGAAGTGGAGATCGATGCTTCCTTCTCATAAAAGGTGAACTATCTGGTTCAACACTAGAGCTTGTAAAGTGGCAGAGTTAGGTTTGAACCCCGGGAGTCTGAGTCTGGATCCGGGGCCCTAATGTTAGGGTACACCAGTTCTGTTAGACTGTGCCTGTATCAGGCTAGCAAGGTACTCAAAGACTGAGGTTCACCCAAAGCACATAATTGAAAACAAGCCATTGAGTGACAATTTCCTTGCTCTTAGAAACCATTTAAAATTTTTTTGAACATGCACCAGTCCCTGAGATCTGGCCTAAAGAGATCATGACAGTTCGATGAGACCAAAAGTCCTCTTGAACAGAACCTGTGGAATGAGAAAAGGGCACCACGATCTGGAAGAGAGGTAAGGGAGGCCATCGGGTGTTGGAGGACATAACAGATGTCCTCACAAGTCTCGCCTGACCCAGATGCAGGGTACACACTGCTTCGGCAAGATCTCCTCTGAGACCACTCACTCTGCACACTGGCATCACTCAGCGCCAATCAGAGAGACAGCTGTGAGCATGTTCCTGTAACCTGCCCTACCATGAAACTCTTCCTTTTTACAAAAACTGGTGCCCTATGCAAAGGCAGAGAGCCTCTCTGAGCATTAAGCTTCGTCTCAGGCAGTGGACGTCACAGAGCATGAGGGTAAATCTTAGTAGAAAGACTCAGAAGAGGAAGCCAGCCCTGCATCACATCTACAGCCTATCCACATCTTAACACACATGGCCTCCCCTCCTGGTCTCACTTAAAATGGAAGTACAGAGGGCAGTAGTCTGGCCAAGAGTCACACCATAGTCCCTAGATGCATCTCTGAGACAGTTTGAGGGATAGGGAAGTGGGGATGTCTATGATACCCATACATCCCTGGGTGTCCTCAACCCATGTGAGGCCTGGGCATGCAGGCTCTTGAACTCTGGCTTGTAAAGTTGGTGCTCAAATGGCCCCCATTGCTGTCTGTGGATGGAGATGTTGATTTATACTTGATATATCGTCAGTCTCTCACAATCCCCCAGGAGAGCTGTTAGCATCCTTTGTTAGAAGAGATGAAGTTATTATATACTGAGCAGTAAATGGGACAATGAGATTCTGATCTCAGTTTTGGGCCTATGTATCTGTCTCTCTGTCATCCCACTCTGAGATCTCTGCTGAGACGTTTGGCTCCAAATTCACCTTTGCCCCATATGTAAGTCTCTACAAACCTGGGTCCTTACTACCAAGAGTGTGGGTGAATTGATGGAAAGAACTCAGGGCAAAGGAGCAAGAGCATCCAGGTCAGGACTAGGGAGAGGAAGGGAGCAGGAGGGGACACAGTATGAAAGGGATGTGTCTCCATGAGAGGTAACCTATCTCCATGCTTGGGAAATAAGAATGAGAAATAGGAGATCTAAGAAAACTGTTTGGCAGGGGGAGGTCAAAACACATAGCCAAGGAGGCTGGGCCTAGGTGAGGACTCAGTATTGTCAAGTCACTTCTGTGTTCTGTGTTCGAGCAGCAGACGCAGGATCAAAAGACTCTGAATGTCCCACCTTCCAACCCCAGCCTGGATATATGCCACACACCCAGGGGTTGTTTCTGTTCAAAGATACCGTCTGGGGGGTGGGTTGAGGAAGCATAGTTAGGATGTCACTGGTCAGAGTGCCTGCCCTGGCTGGGTCTTTGGCTCCTCTTCTCCTCTGATCCCACAATTGCTGCTGTGCAGTAAGGCCTTAAGCAAACCACATCCACTTTTGCTTTGTGGCCCAGAAGAAAATGAGTTTTGTTTCTTTCCTAAGAAAGACTGGTCACCAGTGAGTTCATCCTGCTCCTTCTATTCTTCCTCCTCCACCTCTTCCTCCTCCTCATCTTCCTCCTCTTTCTACTTCTTGTCCTCTTCCTCCTCCTTCTCCTTGTTTTCCTCCTCCTCTCCTCCTTTCTCAGAGCAGATGCAGACATTCTCTGGCCTGTTTGAAAGCGCTCCCTTAAGCATTTTGCAAAAGCGATTCTTTGCCCAGTCTTTACCTGATGCAAAGCCCATTGAAGATCTGCACAGGGTGACAGATGAAACAGCTTGGAAGTGCCCACTGCAGGGACACTTGACACCCAATTCCTGCCATGGGGAAATTTACAGATCTAAACAAGAACAAAAATAAAAGAAGCCCAACAAGAAACAATGTCTCTGGAGACTTGGAGATAGCTCAGTAAGTAAAGCACTTGGCACATAAACTTAAGGACCCAAGTGTAATGACCAGACCCATGGGAAGGACAGTCACGGTGGCACATGCCTGCAAGCCCAACACCATGGAGACAGAGAGAGGTGGCTCACCAGGGCTCAGTGGACAGCCAGCCTAATGAGTGAGACATCCTATGCCAACAAGCAGAGCAGGAAGGTCCTGAGGATCAACACCCCAGGTAGCCCTCTGGCCTCCAAATGTATACACATACATATACCTGTACACTCATGTACAAACATGCATACATACAAAATGTCACTTCTACTAGTGCCCATCTGTCACCAGGAGTCCACATTGTATCGTCTGTCTTTAAAATAAGACAGCAGAGACAGGCAGTGGGAAGTGATGGCTCACGATTTTGTCTTGAAATGTCACTGCCACAATGCTAAGTAGCCCACCTGTCATTAGAGCTTCGAACAGAACAAAGCCTGGCATTGTCAAGTACCCTGATGATCACGGGAATGTGAGCCTTATGCCAAATTAAGGTGAATCACATACCAAGAAATAAAGATAGCTAACAGAGTCTGAAGAGAATGTGCCTGTGACAGCCATGTCCAGGGAGGACCAGAATGCACCAGTAGTGGAGGAGAAACTTCCAGTCTGAATAAACCAGGGCATAAACACAAACATAGGGGCTCCTGAGAGCCCCAGGGAAAAGCAGACATCAGAAGAACATGTGTCTGCATGCTTTGATACTGAAGCCAGCAGCTGGAGGCCTGCAAAGGTTGCAGAGCTGTCTCAGCCCCAGCATCATCCAACCACAACACACAGAGCTCCGAGTGGAGAAATGAGAATGACCCAGCAGGGCCAGGAGAGACCAGCTGGGAGGCCAGTGGCCTCAGCTGTACCTCAGTGGGATCTTAGACAGAATTAAGTCACTGGTTCTGTGCTCTTCGGTTTTATCCCCTGTAGAAGAAAGGGTGTAGAGAATAGCAATATCTTTACCCTTTCAAGGGTCATAGAGCCCTTTGGTGACCTGAAGGCTGTGAATTTCGTTGAGAGAAAAAAGTACCCATGTTTAGCCTAAAATAAGCCATTTCCATTATCATCCACTTCCTCTCTCCAACAGAGGCCCCAGAGAACAGCCTCGGGCAATGACCAAAGGGTTATGTGTTCTAGATACTCACTGACTCCAATTCTGTCTTCCTCATTCTGAACCTAGAAACTAATAAAACTAGTTGAGGCCCAGAACACACAGAGAAGCCAGACCTGTTGGAAATGACACAATGACCCAGTTTCCTGGGAAAAGAACCCGAGCAGGCCCTCAGCAGAGGCTGAGCCAAGCTATCTCACTAGACTCTCAGAGAATGAGAGCCCCACACTCTGTAGACATGAGATGCTTCTTCACTCCCTGGAATATAGACCCATATGCTTACCTGTGTGTCCTGCCCAGGAGATATCTGCCACCAGATCCAGTCCAAGCTGCCAGGTGGACTCAAATGTTGAAACGAACATGCAGAGCCTCATTATTGTCAAGATTCTCTGGGATTGTAATTTGTATTCTGATTTTCTTTCCTTTATGTTTAGAAACCACTTATGAATGAGTACATGTAAAAACTTTCTTTCTGGGTCTGGGTTACCTCACTAAAAATGATGTTTTCTAGCTCCATCCATTTGCCTGTAAATTTCAAGATGTCGTTATTTTTTTCTGCTATGTGGTACTCCATTGTGTAAATGTACCACATTTTCCTTATCAATTCTTCAGTCGAGGGACATTTGGGTTGTTTCCAAGTTCTGGCTATGACAAACAATGCTGCTATGAACATAGTTGAACACATGTTCTTTTGACACGATTGAGCATCCTTTGGATATATACCCAAAGGTGGTATTGCTGGGTCTTGAGGAAGGGTTTTCCCTAATTTTCTGAGAAATTGCCACACTGAAATCCAAAGGGGCTGTACCTGCTTGCACTCTCACAGCAACGCAGGAGTGTTCCCTATTCCCCACAGCCTCTCCAGCATAAGTTGTTATCACTGTGTTTGATCTTGGCCATTCTTTCAGGTGTAATATGGAATCTTAGAGTTGTTTTGATTTACATTTCTCTGAAGACTAAGATGTTGAGCATTTCCTTAAGTGTCTTTCAGTCATTTTAGATTTCTATGATGAGAATTCTCTGTTGAGGTCTGTACCCCATATTTTATTGGATTATCTTTTCTTTTGATGACCAATTTCTTGTGTTCTTTGTAGATTTTGGAGATCAGACCTCTGTCTGATGTGGTTTTGGTGAAGATCTTATCCCATTTTGCGGGCTTTCATTTTGTCTTGTTGACCGCTTCCTTTGGTTTACAGAAACTTTTCATTCTCAGGAGTTTCCATTATTAATTTTCTCTCTCAGTGTCTGTGTTGCTGGGGTTTTATTTAGGAAGTGTTCTCCTGTGCCAATGCATTCAAGTGTACTTTTCACTTTCTCTTCTATGACGTTCAGTGTGTCTGGCTTTATGTTGAGGCCTTTGATCCAATATGACTTCAGTTTTGTGCCTTGTGATAGATATGGATCAATTTTTAGTCTTCTACATGTTGAAATCCAGTCATGCCATTACCATTTGTTAAATATGCTTTCTTTATTCCATTTGATATTTTTTGCTTCTTTGTCAAAAATCAGGTTTTCAAAGGTGAGTGGATTACTATACGGGTCTTTGATTCAGTTCCATTGTACCTTCTGTCTGTTTTTATACCAATACCAAGCTGTTTTCTGTGCTGAACTATAGTAGAGTTTGAACTCAGAGATTGTGATGCCTCCAGAAGTTCTTTATTTTACAAGATTATTTTGGTTATCCTGGGTTTTTTGATTTTCCATATGAAGTTGAGTACCATTCTTTCAAGGTCTGTGAAGAATTTTGCTGGAATTTTGATGGACATTGCGTTGAATCTGTACATTGCTTTGGGTAAGATTGCCACTTTCTGGTATCTTCCTCAATTTATTTCTTCAAGGATTTAAAGTTCTTGTCATACAAGTCTTCCACTTGTTTAGTTAGAGTTACTTCAAGGCATTTTATGTTATTTGTGGCTATTGTGAAGGGTGCTGCTTCTCTGATACATTTCTTAGCCCATTTATCATCTGTGTACAGGAGGGCTACTGATTTCTTTAAGCTAATCTTGTGTCCTGCTACATTACTGAAAATGTTTTTGAGTTGCACAAGTTCCTTGGTAGAAATTTGGGGGTTGCTTATGTAAACTATTATATCATCAGCAAATAGTGAGAGTTTTACTTATTCTATTTTGATTTGTATCCCCCCATCTCCTTTAGATGTCTTATTGCTGTACCTAGGACCTCAATAATGATATTGAATTAATATGGAGAGAGTGGACAACCTTGGCTCTTTTCTGATTTCAGTGGGATTGCTGGGATTTTCTCTCCATTTACTTTGGTATTGGCGGTTGGCTTGCTGTATATTTCCTTTCACGTATTTAGGTATGTTCCTTGTTTCCCTGCTCTCTCCAATACCTTTACCATAAAGGGATGTTGTATTTTGTTGAATTTTTTTTCAGCATGAGATGATCATGTGGTTTTTATTTTTAAGTTTGTTTATATGGTGGATAAAGTTGACAGATTTTCATATATAGAACCATCCCTGCATCTCTGGGATGAAGTTGACTTGATCACTGTAGATGATGGTTCTGATGTGTTCCTGGATTTGATCTGCCAGTATTTTATATATTTTTGCATCAATGTTCATAAATGAGAATGGTCTGTAATTCTCATTCTTCGTAACGTCTTTATGTGGTTTGGGTATCAGGGTAATTGTAGCCTCATACAAAGAGTATGGCAATGTTCCTTCTGTTTCTATTGTGTGGAATAATTTGAGGAGTATTAGTATTAGTTCTTCTATGAAAATCTTGTAGAATTCTGAGCTGAAACTATCTGGTCCTGGGCTTTTTATTGTTTGGGAGACTTTTGGTAACTGTTTCTGTTTCTTCAGTAGTTAAAGGTCTGTTCAATTTCCTTATCTGGTGTTGATATAATTTTAGTAAGTGATATTTATCGAGAAAGTTGTCATTTTCCTTTAAGGTTTTTAATTTTGTGGAGTACAGGTTTTCAAAATACGACCTGATGATTCTCGGATTTCCTCCGTGTCTGTTGTTATGTCCTCCTTTTCATTTCTGATATTGTTTATTTTGATATTGTTTCTCTGCCTTTTGGTTAGTTCAGATAAATGTTTGTCTATTTTGTTAATTTTATTAAAGAACCAACTCTTTGTCTCATTGATTCTTTGTATTGTTTTCTTTGGTTCTATTTTATTGATTTCAGTTCTCAATTTGATTATTTCCTGACGTCTAGTTCTCTTGGGTGAGTTTGCCTTTTTTTTGTTGTAAAGTTTTCAAATGTTCTGTTAATTCACTAGTGTGGGATTTTCCAGCTTTTTTATGTAGGCATTTAGTGCTATAAAGTTTCCTTTTAACACCACTTTCATTGTGTCCCCAAAATTTGAGTATGTTGTATGGTCATTTTCATTGAATTTTAGGATGCTTTTAATTTCACAAAGGTCCTGGTTCAGGTATAATCCCTCAGAGGTCCCAGACTCACACCTGTACCTGAGCAGATCTCTGGTTCCTACCTATTTCCTTGGAGTTCTGAGAACCGGAGAGGTCCTGCCTCAGGGCTAGTACCTCAGAGGTCCTAGACTCTTGCCCAGACCCATAGGGGTCCTGGTTCAGTTCTACTCCCACAAAGGTCCTAGATTATGACTGATCTACAGCTGGCTCTGGCTCTGGCCCACTTGCTCTATGGTTGCTCCCCTGTACCTGCTCCTGTGGAGTTTGTTGTTTCAGGTCTGCTCTGCTCCAGGTTGCTGACTCTGAGTTCAGGCCTCTTAAGAAGGAATTTCTACTATTCAAAACAATCAGTGTTGAACACATGTGCACATGCATAGTGCCCAAGAAAAAAAATGTTATTCCAACTTGGGGATGATTTCAGAAAAGCTGCCAAAGAGCAGCTTGAGTAGATTTCTTCTCAAGAAAAGTAACAAACCCCACTGGGGCTTCAGAGTCCTGCTCTCGGGAACTCAAAGTGAAGGCTGAAACTTCATACAGCAGAAGGGCTCCTGCATGCTCTGGGATGCAAAACAATGTCCCTGTTTGTGCCCTTAATTTTATGTTCTGGTAAAGGGACCATCCTGCAGTTAGACCTGGAGGGGAAAGGGGATGGGGGATGGGTGTCTAAAGAACTGTAATAGACTTTTCACACAATACTTTGAAATACTTCCCACGAATCACTTTTGGAAGGAGAACAAAAGAAAAGTAGTCATTTTTTAGAGGATAGAGACAAGTAGCCCCCCCCCTTTTTTTTTTAAAAAAAAAGAAGATTCCAAGTTTTTTTTTATTATTTATTTATGGTTTTTCTTTTTTTTTTCTTTCTCATGGTTTATTTTTTTTTATATTTAAAAATTTCCATCTCCTTCCCTCCTCCTCCCCCTCCCTCCGCTCCTCCTCCCCCTTCCCGCCCCTCCTTCTCCCCCTTCCCTCCCCTTCCCTCCACCCATACCTCCCCTCCCTCCCTCTCAAGGCCAAGGAGCCATCAGGGTTCCCCACTCTATGCTAAGTCCAAGGTCCTCCCAACTCCCCCCAGGTCCAGGAAGGTGATCGACCAAGCTGAGAAGGCTCCCACAGAGCCCGTCCATGCAGAAGAATCAGAGCCCAGCGCCAATGTCCTTTGCTTCTCAGTCAGCCCCCGCTGTTGGCCACATTCAGAGAGACGGGTTTGGTCGCATGATCCATCAGTCCCATTCCAACTGGAGTTGGTGATCTCCCTTTAGTTCTGTCCCACTGTCTCCATGAGTGAACGCACCCCTCACGTTCCTGACTTTCTCCCTCATGTTCTCGCTCCTTCTGCTCCTCATCAGGACCTTGGGAGCTCAGTCCAGTGCTCCAATGTGGGGCTCTGTCATTTTCTTCATCTATCGTCAGGTGGAGATTCTATGGTGATATGCAAGAAATTCATCAGTATGGTTATAGGAACTGGTCTTTTCAGGCTCCCTCTCCTCAGCTGCCCAAGGAACTAACTGGGGGCGTCTCCCTGGAAACCTGGGAACCCCTCTAGGGTCAAGTCTCTTGACAACCCTCAGGTAGCTCCTTAAATTAAGATATATACGAACACCTGATTTTTGATAAAGGAGCTAAAAGCACACAATGGAAGAAAGAAAGCATCTTCAACAAATGGTGCTGGCATAACTGGATGTCAACCTGTAGAAGAATGAAAGTAGATCCGTGTCTATCACCATGCACAAAACTCAAGTCCAAATGGATTAAAGACCTCAATATTAATCTGAACACATTGAGCTTGATAGAGGAGAAAGTGGGAAGTACTCTACAACAAATGGGCACAGGGAACCGTTTCCTGCGCATAACCCCAGCTGCACAGACATTAAGGGCAACATTGAATAGATGGGACCTCCTGAAGTTGAGCAGCTTCTGTAAAGCAAAGGACATTGTCACAAAGACACAAAGGCAGCCTACTGACTGGGAAAAGATCTTCACCAACCCTGCAACTGACAAAGGTCTGATCTCTAAAATATATAAGGAACTCAAGAGACTAGACGGTAAAATGCCAATTAACCCAATTAAAAATTGGGGCGCTGAACTGAACAGAGAATTCTCAACAGAAGAAGTTCGAATGGCCAAAAGACACTTAAGGTCATGCTCAACCTCCCTAGCTATCAGGGAAATGCAAATCAAAACAACTTTGAGATATCATCTTACACCTGTCAGATTGGCTAAAATCCAAGTTTTTTAGAAGAGTCCAAGTTCCCTATCTCCTGCCACATGCTGGTCACCATAGGAGCAATCTCTTATCAATTTAGTGGACTCTAACCAACATACCTTTGAGGACAGAGCTGGCCAGCTGGCTCACTCAGATTTTAGATTGAGGAATCCCAGCACTCTGCCTACACTAGAGAGGGCAATGACATATTCTCTATGAGCCACAAGACATTCAAATCTATTCATTTGAGTAGGAGCAAGAAAGTTAGAAACTAAACAAAGCAGACCTGGGTCCTGTCATAGCCTGATAAATGGAAAATAAATTTAGTCTCTATAACCCTCCAGTGTCCTGAACTGCAGGAGGACTTCCAGGATGCTTTGTTGTCTCGTGGAGTTTATTATCAGAAATTTAAAACTAAGCTTTTAACAAATTCTCACTACATTTATGTTAGTTGATTAGATGTTTTATTACTGTGTCAGGAATCCCCCCCATGAAAACAACTTAAAGTGGCAGGATTAATTTCAATTCACAGCTTTGGTGTTTGCTGTCCTTAACAAGATGGTCCCAAGTCCCTAGTCCTGTAAAAAGGCATTTTATCACAGTGAAATAGAAGTGATCTGCTCACCACAGTCAGGAAAAAAGAGAGAGAGAAAGAGAGACAGAGAGACAGAGATAGAGACAAAGACAGAGATAGAGAGAGAAGGATGGAGGGAAACAGAGAGACAGAAAGGGAGGGAGAGCCAGAGAGAGACAGAAGTATGGGTCGAGGACTAGACCCAGCCACCAAACACATTCCCTCAAAGATATACTCCCTCTATGAAGGCCACACCTTCTGAAGTTTCCAGAACCTCCCTTGATCATCCATTATGATCAAGTAGGCTTCATCCCAGAGATGCAGAGCTGGTTCAACATACGAAAATCTATCAGTGTAATCCATCATATAAATAAACTGAAAGAAAAAACCATATGATCATATCATTAGATGCTGAAAAAGCATTTGTCAAAATTCAACACCCCTTTATGATAAAGGTCTTGGAGAGGTTAGGGATACAAGGATCATACCTAAATATACTAAAAGCAATATACAGCAAGCCGACAGCTAACATCAAATTAAATGGAAAGAAACTCAAAGCCATTCCACTAAAAGCTGGAACATGACAAGGCTGTCCACTCTCTCCTTATCTCTTCAATATAGTGCTTGAAGTTCTAGCAATAGCAATAGGACAACATAAGGGGATCAAGGGGATTCAAGTCAGAAAAGAAGAAGTCAAACTTTTGTTATTTGCAGATGATATGATAGTGTGCATCAGTGACCCCAAAAATTCTACCAAGAACTCCTACAGCTGATAAGTACCTTCAGTGAAGTGGCAGGATACAAGATCAACTAAAAAAATCAGTAGCTCTCCTATACACAAAGAATAGAGAAGCAGAGAAAGAAATCAGAGAAACTTTACTTTTCATGATAGCCACAAATAGCATAAAGTATCTTGGAGTAACACTAACCAAGGAAGTGAAAGATCTATTCAACAAGAACTTTAAGGCTTTCAAGAAAGAAATTGAAGAGGATACCAGAAATGGAAGGATGTCCCATGCTCCTGGATGGGTAGGATCAACATAGTAAAAATGGCAATTCTACTAAAGGCAATCTATAAATTCAGCGCAATCCCAATCAAAATACCAACAGAATTCTTCACAGACCTTGAGAGAACAATAATCAACTTTATATGAAAAAACAAAATATCCAGGATAGCCAAAACAATCCTATACATAAAGGAACTTCTAGAGGCATTACCATCCCTGACTTCAAACTCCATTACAGAGCTACAGTAATGAAAACAGCTTAGTACTGGCATAAAAACAGAGACATCGACCAATGGAATCAAATCTAAGAGTTGGATATTACCCCACAAACCTACGAACACCTGATTTTTGACAAAGGAGCTAAAAGTATACAATGGAAGAAAGAAAGCATCTTCAACAAATGGTGCTGGCATAACTGGATGTCAACCTGTAGAAGAATGAAAATAGATCCATATCTATCAATATGCACAAAACTCAAGTCCAAATGGACTAAAGACCTCAATATCAATCTGACCACACTGAACCTGATAAAAGAGAAAGTGGGAAATAGTTTACAACACATAGGCACAGGAGACCATTTCTTATGTATAGCCCCAGTAGCACAGACAAGAAGAGTAACATTGAGTAAATGGGACCTTCTGAAACTGAGAAGCTTCTGTAAAGCAAAGGACACTGTCATTAAGATAAAAAGACATCCTACTAAAAGGGAGAAGATCTTCACAAATCCCGCATCAGACAAAGGTCTGATCTCCAAAATACATAAAGAACTCAAGAAACTAGACTTTAAAATTCTAATTAACCTAATTGAAACATGGGGTACTGAAGTGCATAGAGAATTCTCAACAGAAGTTCTAATGGCCCAGCAGCTCTCCTGCAGTGATCCAGTAACCTGGATGGATTTTGTGTCATCTTACGTGGTTCCCAACATTGAAATAGGATACGCAGCAGCACCGTATTACCATGACAACAGTCTTCATCCTTGACCCAGCTAGAAGGGCTCTCATTTCCAAATAAATGGCAAGCCAAGGGACCCACTATGGTGAACAGTCACTGAATGTAAAATGTAATCACAACAGAGAAACTCTCACCCTTCAACTTTCAGTTATTGCAAGATATTGACTGTGTGGCTGTTGAGGGTGTCAGGACAGGGTCTGCACCCTCATGGAGTATGTCCAGAGCATGCTGGGAACAAACACTAGATAACCCATACCTGTATCATTCAGTCTTCTCTATGATGGAATATAAGCTGGTGGGCTGGTGATATATGAACCTTTTTCTAGGTGAAGCATGTGGAAGATGAGATTTTTCTTTATTTTGACCACATTTTACACCTTCTGTGGCTTTTCATCATTGACACATTTCTTTGGGGACTGCAGGCCTTCCCTCTGGCCAAAGAATAAAGCCTATCACCTTGGAAATCGGCTGTTGCTTTCTCACTCAGCACCAACCTCTCATCACACTGTCCCCTAACCCCAGAGCCCCAGTGTGGGAACCACTGGTGACTCAACCAGAACATCTCCTCCAGGCTTTTGAAATCATGGGGTTTTTGTTTTGTTGTATTCGTTTTTATGTGCAAAAAGGGCCTCTGTGCTCAGCTCAACTTACATACTAGTCAAGTTTTTTGCTTCTCTAGAAAGTTTGAGGTCAAATGTCATTGGAGAGCATTGCCTGACTATCCCTCCTTCTCTCCCTGACCACATTAAGTTTCCCTGCCATCCTGTCTTCCTTCCTCTTTCAGGTTGTTTTAGAAGTTCACAGTTTAATTCTCAAAAAAACAAAACAAAACAAAAACAAAAACAAAACGAGAAAGTAATGGAGAGCCCCCTCTTCCCCTCCACTGCTCTCCCATCAGCCCCATCTGTCCCACCAGTTCTCTCCCTTCAGTCCCTTCTACCCACCAGTGCTTTCTCATCAACCCCGTTCCCCTTCAGTGTTCTCCCATCAACCCCCTCTTTCCCTTCAGTGCTCTCCCATCAGGCCCCTCTTCCCCCCAGTGCTCTCCCATCATTGCCATTTCTTTTATTATTCCTAGCTGTCTGATCCACCATCAAGTCCTCTTCCTCAGACTTGGACTCATGCTTGCTGCTACCAACTCTGACCTTGAGTGACTGTTAACTCCATTTATCTCAACACTTTAATTCTTAGATGGCTAAGGGAGCTCCAGATTAAGCCCTGGAACTTGTAACACCACTGACTCAAGAGTCGTAGCCTAAGGGCTAGAGAGATAGCTCAGTCAGTAAGTATGCAGCTGAGGTTGATCATCCAAACCCATGATAAAAGAAGTCATGTGTGGGTAGTGCACATGTTAAAGAGAAAGGAAGACCTGTGGGGATGTGTTGTCTACCAAGCCTAGTCTATTTGGTGAGATTCAAACCAGTAACTGATGGGGTGTGTGTATGTGTGAGTGTGTGAATGTGTGTGTGTGTGTGTGTGTGTGTCTGTGTGTGTGTGTGTTTGTGTGATGCTAGGGAAAGACCAGTTGACCCCCAGCATCCATGTGTATGTAAACATGTAGACAGTTACACTGCACTAAAGGAAGCAGAAAGGCTGCAAGGAGCCATGACAGTGGGAACTAGGCAGCTTGGGCTAGAGTTTCAGTTTTCCCTACACCACCTCTGCATTTTTCTGCCTATCCTATACTCCCATGGGTTGACCTCCTGTAGGCTGTACAATAGGTTCTCTTATGCACAGATTCCCAATTGGTTTAGGCCAGTGGAAATGGTGGTGAGTTTGAGGTAGGCACAGATCAGGATTCTTGACCTCTTCAACTCCCTCCTATGTGGTTCCAGGTAGGTGGTGGCTCCCAAAAGGCTGCAGTTTCTTTCTGGAAGTTTCTTCTACAGCCATAACCACAGCTCCAGCTCTACTCTTGAAATTTCCACCAACCACAAGGTGCTTCTTCAGCATCCAGCACAGTCTTGGTAGCGCGAGTGCTGCAGTGTTTCTGTAGTTTTCATTAGCTGTGAACGTCTGGGCCCCAGGTGTCAAAGGGGTGCCTCCTAGACTATCGCCGTGTCTGAAGACATGGGCCTGCCTCCAGAGATGGCTGTGCAGCGGTGAGGACCATTGCTCAGGTGGTAGGGCACTTTTCTATGATACACAAACGCTGGGTTAGACCCCCACACTGCATGTACCAGGTAAAGTCCCAGCACTCAGGAGGTCGAGGCGGGAGCCTCCACCACACAGTTCAGTGGTTTTAGCCTTCCCAGTGATGTGATACTTGGATATACTTCCTCAAGCTGTGCTGCCCCCGGCCCTGAAGTAATTTCGTTGTTACTTCATAAGTGAAATTTTACTACTGTAATGAATTATAGTGTAAATATCTGTGCTTTTAATGGGCTTAGGTATGAGCCCAGGTAGAGAACCCCAGAAATAGTAACTTCAAGGCCAATGTGGAATAACATGAGAACTTGTCTGAAAAACCAACCCAAACCAGAGATGTCCCCTCCTCTACCCAAAGACAGAGACCTCCCCATCAGGTAACCTCAGGCCTCTAGTGCCCTCAGGCTTCACTGCTCTGAGACTCAGACACCTCCTGAACTAGTGCGTGTGTCCAAGACACTGATGTTACTGCTCCTCAGTGACCACAGAATGGCAGGACAGGTTTCCTCTGCAGGGTTGGCTTAAGAGTATGATGTGGGGGCAAGACTGGTCAAGGCTTTCCACAGGGTCTCAATGTTGTTTCTGTCACTGATACCCTGAGGTGAACTCAGAGGTTGCATCACTCCTGACCTGTGCTTGGTGTCCCCAGGGAGTCACTGGGGAACCATTGGGACATATTCCAGCCTGCCATCTTCCACTGTATGGTGAATGTCCCCCAACTGATCTGGAGGAAAGAGAGCAGAGATGCCCAAACACTAAGCTTTTCAGGGACACCTGTCCCAGGCCTTCGGGGGGAGGTCAGATGCCAGACAAGTCTCCATTCAAGATAGTATTATTACCTGTTACTGTTTCCTTTGTTTTTCCTGGCATACTGTATTGAAGGGTGAGGCTGCTGGTGGCCTCCAGGAGAACAGGCGCCATGCCCACAGGATGCCACCTGATCTCCATCACCATCAGTACTGCCATCAATGATGGAGGAGTGTCTATGTGTTATTTTCATTATTAATAAAGATACTGCCTTGGCCCTTTAAGAGACAGAAAATTAGGTAGGCGGAGTAGACAGAACAGAATTGTGGGAACAAGGAAGCAGAGTTGGGGAGACGCTTCAGGCAGTCGCCATAGTGAGTCTCCATGCTTCTCCTCTCCGAGATGGACGCAGGTTAAGATCTCTCCTGGTAAGCCACACCTCATGGTGCTACACAGATACTAAATATGGGTTAAAGCAAGATATGAGAATCAACCAATAAGAAGCTACAGATAATGGGCCAGGCAATATTTAAATGAATACAGTTTCCGTGTAATTATTTTGGGTAAAGCTAGCCAGGTGGCGGGACACAGCATGCCCGCTGCTTCCTTCTACAAATTGGCGCTCCAATGTGATGGACTAAATCCACTTAAAAACCTGAGAGGGCTTTAAATAAAGGAGAGAGTGAGTTTAACACAGCTTTTTGCTATTTGCTAGGAAGTGCCATAGAGAGATTTCCTGTTTTTGCAATAGCAGCAAAAAAAAAAAAAAAAAAAAAAAAAGCTGAGTCATTTTAAAAAGCAGCTTCCTGCGCTGTGCCGCCAGCGCGAACTCTGGCTTTAAAGCATTTCAATGGCTTTTATGGAACTGGATGCTTGTTTTCCCGCTTGGGATCAGAAGGAGAGTGCACTGAGACCGGGCCAAAGGCTCAGAGTGCCCTGCCTGCACCTGGGCAGATGGCGAAATCAGGCTTAGGCTAGCGGGAGAGCATGGCAGATTCCTTCTGCCATAGAGAGAGATGTTTTCAGACTGCGTGGTGCTCTGCCTGTCAGATTTGGCTGTAACTTGGATGAAAAGAGTTTCTGTGCTGCATGCTCAGTCTCAGAATTAAACTGCTGAGTGCGGCTCCAATGTGGACTGCTGTGTACCTGGAACTGTGTGCAGCTCAGGGGCACCAAATGACTGAGGCAGGAGCGGCTCTGGCTCTGCTCCTCCATGCTGAACTATGCTGATCTCAGGCAGGATCTATCGTAATTACCATGATAACAGCGCAGTTAAGGTTTAGACTTGGCTGGAAACATGCGGTACCGTATTACCTCTACACGGTGCAACTTAAGTTTTTAAGTGCTTAACCTTTTAAGAAGTGCTCCTGGATAGTAAAAAAATTACAGATTCACAATAGGAAAGATTCAGACATAGAAGGCCTTTAAATGGCTCACAATGTTGGATGCATATACGTAGGCTTGAGAGAGGAAAAAAATAAATATATAAAAAATAAAGTTAATGCCTTAAAAAAGGGTAAAGTCTTTAAAGAGACAGAGTACAGATAGTTATAGATTAAAAGAAGTAAAGTGATAGAGTAAAAATAAGCCACGTAAAATGGAAAATTCACAGAGAGTCTGGATTATGTATTTTATTGTGTTTTCTTTGAAATTTTTGACTGTAAAGGAACTAAATACAGAGAGACATTTCATTATATGGGCTGCCAGTCTAGACCAGAATGGACATCTTAACGGTATGACTTCAGGATTTGGATATAAGAACATGATGCTTTGGAAAAGAGTTTCTTCTTTTGTTTTCACAGAGGACGAGACTCTGTGGATTGCTTCTATCCCAATATGGTATGATAGACCACGCCCTCCTGAAAGGTTGCTGTGAACATCTTCAAAAAATTACTCCACTCAACTGCCAACTGAGATGAACCTAGCAGACAGGTTATATCATGAGAGACCTAAATAACAGCGCCCCCACTCAGCAGGAAGCAGTTTGGAGAGAAATAACTGTGCCTATATTCCCAAATATTGTTTATAAATGTTCTTTTACATTTAAAGGTGGATATGATATAGAGATGAATAATTTGCAATGGTATGGATTTTAAGGTCAATTTGTTATATGTATATGTATTTCTGATCTTGATTAAGCTATTTTGATTGTGTAGTTCATTTTAAAAACTGTAATGTATAATTAGGAAATATAGGTTGTTAATGGATAATCATCAACAATAGTCAAGCTTATAGTCATGTTAGTTAGATTTTCTAGATAGAGGTATACTTTAGTTAAATAGGCATTCTTCATATCTTTCAATAGTCAAACTTGTAGTCAAGTTAGTTAGATTTTCTAGATGTGCATAGATATATTTCAGATAGGCATTCTTCATATCTTTCAAAGACTGCAGAATATGGCATTTAATGTTTTAATAACTTAGGGTTTTTCATGACAATGAGACACGTCTGCTCCTGGCAGCACCAATCTACTTCGAGAGGAAGATGGGCATCGAAGAGGCTACTTATGGAGTTTGTTAGCCATTTGGGCAAGAAACTGCTCTTGCCTGGACTGTTGCATAAACTGGACACAAGGAACCCACAGAAAGAGGACTGCTGAACTTGCCTAAAGGTGAGATGGCCTTTTGGGGTTCCTGATTCATTAAAGAGTCTGCAAGATGTTCTGCAGGACACAGCAGAAAGTGACTGAACTGTCTTTTGAATTTCCTGCTTCATGGGAATATCTGCTGGACACTATGGGCCTGAAGGCTGAAGATGGATGCCCCAACAGTACAAAGGAACTTTGGGTGACTGTCCAGGCAGTATTGTCTCTGTCATTTCTAGAGTTTGAAAGTTGCATATTTCTTGTTTACTTAGGTAATATTATATCCTTCTGGAGTCTTTGATGGAGTTGAAGAATAAATACATCGTTATAGCTTTCCTTAGTTATTATAAAAGATAAAATAGATTTAAATATTGTAACTGTAATTCTTGCTTGATAACTCTTTTGTTACATGTAACTTTACTATGTTAAAGTTAAAGCCTTTCTTTTTTGTTTAAACAGAAAAAGGGGAAATGATGGAGGAGTGTCTATGTGTTACTTTCATTATTAATAAAGATACTACCTTGGCCCTTTAAGAGACAGAAAATTAGGTAGGCGGAGTACACAGAACAGAATTGTGGGAACAAGGAAGCAGAGTTGGGGAGACGCTTCAGGCAGTCGCCATAGTGAGTCTCCATGCTCTCCTCTCCGAGATGGACGCAGGTTAAGATCTCTCCTGTTAAGCCACACCTCGTGGTGCTACACAGATACTAAATATGGGTTAAAGCAAGATATGAGAATCAACCAATAAGAAGCTACAGATAATGGGCCAGGCAATATTTAAATGAATACAGTTTCCGTGTAATTATTTTGGGTAAAGCTAGCCAGGTGGCGGGACACAGCCTGCCTGCCCGCCGCTTCCTTCTACACATCAGGAGCTGCCCTCGGGCAGCTGTGACCCAACTGCCAATGGGCAAGGGATTGACATCTACTGGGCATTGACCCATGGCTTCAAGCAGTATCTAGAAATTTTGGGCTTATCGCAGTGTGACACCACACTTGATTAAAGAAGATGGGATGAAGTGTGAATAGTTGGAAATTGCTTTTTTATTAATAAAGAATACATTTTTTCTAAATGAAGCTTCTAAACAATAGTGAACATAAACAATGGATAAACTTTGAAAATTATAGAATTAATAACAAGAATAAATAACATCAAAATAGCAAAACCAAAACCAAATGAACCAGAAACAAAAAAATCTAATACAAAAATTTTAAAAAGATATAAAGCTAATTAGCATTTATCACTGAATATTGAATAGCATCACTGCACCTACTACAGGCAAGTGCTAGCCTTGGAGAAATGCTAGCAAGTTAGTCAGGATTTTAATGCCTTTTTCAAGATGCCTTGGTCCATACCACCTAGGAGCTACTATGTCATGTTCTCCCGAGACAGAGTCCACTTGCTGGTAAATGTAGGCTTCTGAGTACTTTTTATCTCAGGATTTCTGTATTCAAGTTTATTTTTGATGCGTTCTTTTCTTCACGAGAACTGAGTCAGCTGACACGTGGATCAGATTGGCTGTGATCACCTGGAGGTCAGCTGGAATTTCCCTCACTGGTGAGTTCACAGCTACAAGCGGTGCCTTTTTGTCTGAAAGGCCTTGATCCTAATGTGAAGAACGTGTGTACAAGGTGTTTGTGGCTTACTTTAGCTTTCTCAGGTCTCTCAAGTGGTATGATAAAAAAAAAAAGAAAAAGAAAAAAAAAGGAATCTAGGCCCAGAAGGAGCCATGCTGGGTCACTGGCTAGGAAAATCAGAGCCTATTCCACAAGGGTAACCAAAATTGAAGAATGTGTCCTTAGAAATCAGTTTGCTGGGGATGGGGCTCAGCACGTGGTTCTTGCTGGAGATCCTTCTGCAGGCGGCTCTCCTCCTGGACTGCAGCCTGTTCCAGATGAGTCTGCAGAGTTTTGGACCTGGAAGAGGAAAGCAGTTAAAACACAGCCTGGTGGGGACCTGCCACATTAGCTGTGAAGATGCCTCCTCAATCCACCTCAGCTCTGCTGGACAATGAACTTAATCTTTTGACTGATGTCATTGCTGTTACTCACAAGGAGTAAGATCCCAGAGTAGATGGGCCTAACACTTTGCTCAGTCGTAAACGCAAATCATAATTTCTAATAAACATTGTTGGTGTCCATTCTACTAGAAAGAATAGGGTATCCTCCTATAATTCAGGGACATCATTTTGTAAACAGCAACAGCATATTGATACTATAGTCAACAGCACATAACAAATTCACGAGCTGTCCATGAGTTATTCATCATTTTATAGATAGCCTTAAACTGCCTGCAGCTTAGGTCCCTGCACAAGGGCGTGAGGCTAGCTCAGTCCTCATGCCCAGAAGGAACCTTGAACATGAACAATATGCAGATAGATCCTGTCCTGCTAGAGCAGCATTTCCTGAGATGTGTGTCTGAGAACGTTGTCCCTGTCGGGGCTCTGGGACCAAACAGAAACTAGTGCTTCCCTTGGGACTAGAGCTGGGAATCTGCATCCTGGCTTTGGAAGGAGGTTACAAACACACCCGAGAGGGTTCTGATCTTCCGAGTCATCTGCCTGGGTTCATCCTGGGAAGTTCTTAACCGTTTCTATCCAGAGAGCAGTTTTCACAGGCAATGGGCAAATGTTACACAGAGCAGTGTTAAAGATGGACGTCACTTATCTTCATGGGATTTTTCTAAATAAAAACACGAATTCTACCAGACCCCATGAAGCACACCTTTCAACCCAGTATCGTGAAAGGCTGAAATAGGCAGCTCTCTGTGAATTCAGCGAGAGCCTTCTGAGAACATAGTGTTCAGAAAAGAGGAATAGAGACCAAATTCTACAGACACCCTGAGTATCCAACACAGTATATACTGGCCAGAATTTCTGGTTGACTGGACCAGCTCAGTTCTCTGAGGTCCTCTGTTCCTGTCCCTAGCTGGAAGCCTCAGAGATGGACAGAACTGATATTGACCTCAAGCCCATGGGGTCCCCCTTGGCTCCAACTCCTCCTCCCAGCCTGGGCTCCTACCTCATCTGAGAGACCTCAAAGTGATGCTGCATCTTTTCGACCAAGTGCTTTTCCTGCGTGACCATTTCCCTCTGCTTCTGCAGGAACTGAAAGCTTTCTTCCAATCTCTTGAGCTCCTGTTCATGAGAAAAGTGTGTTCTTTGTTGAGGGTTATACACAGTCATACAAATCTAAGCACAGAGAAAGGATCCCAAGAACTTGCTGGTTACCTAGGCAGGATAAACAAAAGCATCTGGGGAAGGAAGAACCCCTGTTGTGGTCAGGACTGACTGAGACACAGTAGTCTGAAGTAGGAAATGAACACATTCTCGATGCACCACAGCACCCACATCCTTACACTATACACACACACACACACACACACACACATACACGCAGACCCACACTCTAACCAACAAGGAGGGAGTGTTAAAGAAAGAGAAGTCTGGAGAAAGGGAGTTTGCAGAAAGAAACATCATTGTCAATGAAAAGTTGAGTTTAGAATAACCACACCAGGTTTTTCAGAAAAAACTGAGCCATAATTCCTTGGGGACTAATATTATTGCGGGAAATGTGACTTGTTTAGACAGACTATATTGAGATGGTTCTTCCGCTATAGGCCCAAATCTCCCACTTTCCACCACCAGCTTGTCAAAAGCCCCGAGATGGCCATCCAACCAACCACACATTTTTGTCTGGATGGGAGAACAGTCAAGAACCACTCCCAGAAAACAGGGCCGACAAGCTGCTACTCAGGCTTCTGTCACTGTGAACCAAGAATTTGGAGAAACCAAAAAGAGAACACAGTGGTATGCAGGCAGAAGAGAGAAACCCACAGGCCACCCAAATCCTTGAGTATGAGAAGCAATGGCACAAGGATGTCCAACTTATAAACTGCTTCCCACCTGTGATGTAACGTGACCCCCACCAAGCAAATGAGGCACAAGACCCAAAACTCACTCACTCTTGTCTCTATGCCTAGAATGGTCATAAATACATGTACGTGTGTGATATGTTATTGACCCATCTCCATCACTGAATTGCAGCTTGGAGCAGAGCAGCAAGGAAGTTTTGCCTATATTTCAGTTTTCCATAAGAGGCAAACTTCCCGGAAGTCCTTGTGCATGGACACTGAAGGCAATGCCTGGATAGCATGAGGTCGGTGGCTGGAAGAGAGGGTGGATGAGTAAGATAATGGGTTAAACACTGGTGGCTGGATGGGTAGAGAGGCAGTCAAATGGGCAAATGGAACCAGAGTTTAACCTGACTCAGTTGCCTGCTCCTACCTGTTGTTGCTGGATTTTGAGGTAAGTGATCTCTTCGTCTTGGTCATTATGGATCAATTTCAAATCTTCCAGGTGGTACTTCAGCACGGTCCAGTCATTCTGCAATTTCCTTTCCTCCTGCTTCAGCTCACCCACCTTCTTCATTAGCTGAGTCCTTTCCATCAGTAGTCGGCTGTGCAAATCCCTGGACACACAAACTGCATAGTAAGGCCCTGCCAGCTTCCTCCTGCTACCCCTCATTTCCCGGAACCAGCACCCTCATGTTTTCTTAGGTAGCTACGAGTCTGATAAGTTCATGACAGCTACACTCCAGAACCCAAATGAGAGAACACTTAATGCCAGAAATTATTAAACTACTACTATTAAAAACCCCAACACCTAAAAGGATCCATGTCCCTTCAGTAGAAGGAGTAGTTCCCCAGCTGGCCTAGCTGTCTATGGTAATGGGGAAACATCAGCATGTAGTGGGCAAACACCCTCCTAGGGAGGACAAGAGACCCAAGGTGAGTATATTCTCTCTACAGGTTCTACAACCCCCAGACCAGTAAAGAATGGGCCTGAGCTCCAGAAGTTCAAGGCTGCCTGACATTCCCCTGAGACTGTAAAGACCTTTTCTATCTACAGGCTCCTGAGGCCCTAGGACAATGGTGGCAGGGGCTAACAGTCTTTTTCACACGTAGCAAAACTGAGTCTAAGAGACACAAGTTTAAGAGTTGCTTGCGAAGAAGCAAAACGGCTTGAACCCGAGTTGTGGACACTCCATCCAGAGAAAAAGGTAGTCAGATATGGCCATTCCACAAGTTTTGTGATCCATGTCTAGATGGACACTTACCGATAGAAGACTGTCTCCTTGCTCAACTCCTTGAAATTCTCTAAGGTCTCGGTGTTCTCATTCTTGAAATTGTTTAGCTCCATCATGATCTGTTTGTGATCCAGCTTTGCCTTCTCATTCAAAGCATTTGGCTTGTGGTTCTTGTAGGGACTAGAAAACGGAAGAAAAGATTCCAGGAATATCATCTTCATGGATCACAGATACTCAAGTTTTATCCTTATCTACCTCAGCTCAGTAGATGCAAGATTCTGTTTCCTATGTACTGGGACCTCCTGGTGTTTTGTTTTTTTTTTTTTTTTTTTTGGTTTTTCGAGACAGGGTTTCTCTGAAGCTTTTTTAGAGCCTGTCCTGGAACTAGCTCTTGTAGACCAGGCTGGCCTCGAACTCACAGAGATCCGCCTGCCTCTGCCTCCCGAGTGCTGGAATTAAAGGCGTGCGCCACCACCGCCCGGCTTCCTCCTGGTGCTTTTAAACTCATTGTCTGGCTGCAGAACATTCGTGGCTCCACGTGAGATGGAAGGTGTCCTGGCGGCATGAGCTCACTCAATAGGACTAGATGGTCAGTCTAGATCTCTATGCTACCAGGAGTCGCTGTCACATGTCTCTGTACACCAGACATTGCAATAACATCTCTCCTTTTTCAGAACACTGATTCTTAGTCCTGGTTGACAATCACTGAACACTTAAAGCATTCATTCCAGGTTTGAATCCTAAGAGCAGGGCAGTGATATAAACTGCCCTAGGGATTCCTAGGTGCCACCAAGGTGAGCATGCAGGACACAAACAGTCCTGCTTTAAGTGGGGCTCCCAGGGCTCAGCACTGGCATATTCTGGACAGTGGGAGAAGGGAATCATGAGAAACCACCACAGATCTCTGGCTTTCAGAGTTTAGGGAAACACAAACCTCCAAATGTGTGTGTGCAAACATATCACATGAGAGAGTGAGAGAAAGAGAGAACAAGGAGAGATATAGAGACACACAGATTGAGAACATCACCCATTGGATGCTAAAGAGATGCACAGAGCCCTATTGTAGAAGAGTACAATGAACAAAACTAGAGAGAAGCTGTGATGAGCCCCGGCACTTCCAGTTATACACAGAGATGTCCCAAGTCAAACCACGCCCCTCCAGCTGCTACCAGGTCATCCAGAACACAATCCCATGCTAGGAAATTAGAGACACCACACAAACTAACAGCAAGTAGTAGTAGCTCATGCAAGCCACCGCCTGTCAGGTCCTATCCAAATACATGCTAGGAACTACACATTATTTGCCTCATCCCTGAATTGTGTGACTGAGACCACAGGCCCTGCTTGTCATTAGGAGAAAGCTGAAAAGTTGGAGGCCACATCTCATGGCACCTGACATTCAAGGTCTGCCTCTCCCCTGAGAAGAATTTAGGACATGAAGTTTGGCACAGCCTCCTAGAAACCAAGACCTTCAAAGGAAGAAGGTGAGGTTGACATTGCCGACAGCCCCATGAAGTTTGAAACAGTGGATACCTATTGTCCACGGCTCCTTCAGTAAGAGTCATAAGCCGGTCTTTCAGGTCATTTCTTTCCCTGGTCATCAGTTGCAGCTCTGTGGTCAGCTTCTCCTCTTCCTTCTTTATCTGCTTCTTGCTTAGGAGCATTGGATGGGATGCTGGCTCCATAGAAGTTTCTGTGTGTAGTTAGAAAACAGGTGACATTGCATAGCAAAAAAGGCATAGGAGATTGACAGACCATCCTGAGTCCCAAACAGAAAATTACGTCTGGAACCCAGTGACAACCAAAATGTATTAGGCCAAGTTGACATGCCCCCTTTGTGCATCTCAAATCTCCCATCACTCTAGAGAAGTGGCTATGTAAGCAGCCAGGGCTTTCCTCGGCCTCCCTATAATTCTTGAGGTGACTATAGAGACCACCTCTTGAGGAATATTCACAGAAGAACAGGATGCAGCTTGATGTACAACCCTGAAGCCTGTTGTGATTTAGAAGCCAGGAGATAAATGGCAGAGTGCCCAAGCACTCAGGTGTTAGGAAGATGCCAGGTCTCATTGCTGGTCACTCTAGGCCCATGCTGTCTATTGGAAAGTCATTTAGGGCTCCAACATGGTCAGAGACTCCTCAAGTCACCCATTGACAGCTCAGATCACTGAAGCTGACAGTCAGTAGCCATTCTCTGCCCTGGTCCCATAACTCTGATACAAGTTTGGTCACCCTTTGATCTAACTGTCATCCTTCAACTGCTGATTCAGAACCCTAAGGGGTCACTGTCAGGGAAAGGACGTCAGAGAAATTCTGCTGAGAAGACTACTACGAGCACTCTGAGGATGAAAGATCTTGGCCAGGAGCACATTTGTCTCCATGGGAAGAGTGTTAGACAGCCACGGAACCTAAAGTCAACTATTATATGTGGAGTGGAGTGATGCCTGCCCTAAGATGGGGACACATTTCTACCTCCCTGCCTCCTGCTGGTCTCTCTCTGTTCCAACATAACAACCCAAACCACAGCAAAGGTAAGAGCTAAGTGGTGGTCCACTCATAGCAGTCTTGGCCTTCTCATTCTCTGGCTTACATGATGGACAAACTAATGTTCTGGAATCCTTGTCTTTCATGAAGTATGCAAAGCAGGGATGTCCATTTTCTTCTCTGAAGCTCCAGCTACTCTGCCCCATTACTGGAAAGCCCATCTCAAGTGTACCTCCTCCGGTAATCTGACCATCTCCTGTCCTCGACTCACTTGGCCTTTTCCAGAAGTGAATGGCAGCTTCCTTCTGCCTCTCTCTGGTCTCTGGACCCTCTCCATTCTCTCTCCCAAATATGCGGCGCCTCAGCCTTGAGAACATGACTAATGCTCTACCCTCTAGGGACTGAGGAATGTCCTAATGGCAGTTGGTGTTGCTACAACACAGGTGACATCACTGGTTTCCAAGAGGTCTCCAGGATACAATAGAATGTCCAGAGATGGGACCACTGATGTCATGGGGAACAGCATTTGCCACCCTGCTAACTAGCTTTCCTGAACTGACCAGAAGCCCAGCTTACCTTTCCAGGAGCCTTTCTGGGAACACAAAGGAAGCCAATCAGCACCTCCTCTTCCAAACCCAGTGTCTCTCAGGCTGACTGGAAGACTTATGACCTTTTCCATGCTAAAAATTGAGCTATTCTTTCAAAAGATTGCTGAGAATGTCTCATTCCTTTCTCAACCCTTGACTCATCAATATGAGGAATTAAATATTTCCGAGAAACTTCTTTAAGATGAACATGAATGAGGAAAGGTCACCTTCCTCAAGACAGTGTTAGAAAGCACATTAAGGAAGAACCTGCTGAATGGTTACAGTGTGAGAATGGGTTAAGGGTACAGTCATGGAAGCCACATGCTTAACTTTAGGAAATTGCCCCTGGGTTACTAAGCACATAGAGAAAGAACCCATCAGGGTGTTGGCAAGGGTGTGATGATCCATTGGCAGAGGAATCTAACATAGCAGATCCACCAGGAGAAAAAGCCCACAGGCTGAGTATTGTGTTCCCCACTCTGCTCCAAAGAGAACAATGCAGGACAGTTTCAGGCCATGGTGAGTTACAGTGTAAATCTGGATAGCGGGAAAATAAAGCCAACACATGTAGACATACCTCAGTTGGCATAGTGGCTGACTAGCATGTAGCAAGTCCTGGGTTCAATGACCACTGCTGTCTTCAGTGGCCTTGCTCTCCTCTCTTGTAATCTTAGCACCTGTGAAGGAGAAGCAGGATGTCTTAAACTTAAGGTGAACCTGCAAGGCCACTGTGAGGACAGCTTGGGAGATATGAGACTCTGTCTCAACAAATAAAACACTAATATACCCTATATCCAAGGCCTCACCTAACAGTTCTTTCTTTCTGTAAGGGCATTTCAGATGGACTTTATGTAACCTATGGTCTCTATGTCACAACCCAACCCCTGCATCCTGAGTGCTGGACTCGCAGGAGAGTACTGATGCCCTGGAAGTCAGCTCCTTTGCATTCTTCCTGAGTTTTAGTCAGAGAGGTAAGAGCAGGCTCCTCAATGTACCCAGATAGAAAATTTATTGAGGCCTCAATAATTTCATCCCTTCTAAAGTGTTCAACACATGTCATGGCCCAGACATGTTGTTATATCCTGGCCTGGGGCTAAGTCCCCGGGTGGTTCCTGGTTGAGTCCACGCCCACCTGCCACATGGTATAGCTCAGAGCTGTTGCTGTGTGGCAACCCAGGCACACCCTAATTCTTCCTGTGTCCCATGATGCACTTATTACCTCTCATACCCTTCCCCACCACACATCCATTTCTTCTATTGTGATTTTTAAGCCTTTTATCTATTATTAAAGAACAAGTTTGTGGAAAAGAACAGCCTAGAAAATTCAATAAAGAAGCAGATATGAATGTCCCAGGGCTCACGGACATCACTAATGCAACTGCTCACCCTACAAGGGCGTTGTCCATGAGGAAGAGCATGCCAGGAGCAGGCCAGTGATGTTGGAAAACTACACTGAAGTCTAAAGGAGACGCACGTTCATCCTCCCTTCTTCTTTCCTTGACTCATTTTCCCCATCTGCACTTGTTCTAGCTTCCCATAGGGCCTTCTCCTTAACTGTGTTCCTGATTTGTCACCTGGCTATTTTTGTTTTTTAAAGACAGGTCCTCGGGTGGTCCAGGCTGACTCCAATTTAGAGCTAGGGATAACCTTGAGCTACTGTTCCTCCTGCATCTACCTCCTTAGTGCTGGCATTCCTGGTGTGGACCATCACACCCAGCTTACATGGTGCTGGGGACCAAACCCACAACCCCATCACACTAGGCAAGTACTTTACCAACTAAAGCACATCTGTAGACACTCACTGATCACACACTAGTAATCAGGAACATATCTTGCATGACAAAATTTCTGTTGTGATTTCAGAGTGAACTTGTTGATCTGCAATATGGAGCTATTATGGTTTATATCTGTTAAGCCGCTTATGAGTTAAAGGCTTTGTCTGCTGGAAGATCCTCTGTGTGCTGTGATTACCATTAACGAATAGAGAAACTGAGTTGGCCCAGTGACAAGGCAGAACTTGGGTAGGCAGGGAAGACAGAACTGAATGCTGGGAGGAAGAAGTTAGAGTCAGTGAGACGCCATGGATTCATCAGAGTCAAACATGCCAAATATTTGCCGGTAAGCCACTGGCATGTGGTGATACACAAATTAATAGAAATGTTTTAAATTAAGATGTAAGAGTTTACCAATAAGAAACTAGAGCTAATGGCCTAAGCAGTCTTTTAATTAATATAGTTTCTATGTGGTTATTTTTGTGCTAAACTAGCCAGGAGGCTGACATGAACAAGCAGGCACCTCCTACAGAGAGATTCTGGAAACTTCAGAAGGTGTGGCCTAACTAGAGGAAATATATCTTTGAGGGTATGTGTTTGGTGGCTGGGTCTTGTCCTTGGCACCTTCTTCTTCTTCTTCTTCTTCTTGCGGGAGTGGTGCGGATTCGAGGAGGAGGAGTCTGGATGCGGATGATGGCGTGAACGGAGAAGGAGAAGGAGCAGGCGAGGAAGGACTGAAGGCAGCAGGGAAGACGAGTCTTCTTTCTACTTCTTTTCTTATTCTTCTTTTCTTCTCTTCTCTCTTCTATTTCTCCTCTTCCCTCCCTTCCTCCCTCCCTCCTTTCCTTCCTCCCTCCCAACCACTTTCCCTGCCTCCCTCCTCTCTTCACTTCCTGGCTGTGGTACACATATCACTTCTATTTCACTGTCATAAAATTCTTTCTTACAAGATGAGGGACATGGGCCCATCTTGTCAAAGACAGCAATCCACAGAGCTATAAATTGAAATTAATCCTGACTCTTTAAGTTGTTTTCTTGGGGAATCCTGCCACATTAAAAAATGTCAAATCAACAAACATGACTCTAGTGAAAATTCATCAAAGGCTTCATTTTAAATGCCAGATAATAATCTCCATAGGACAAGAAAGCATGTGGGAAGACCTCCTACAGTTCGGGACACTGGAGGGTTACAGAGACTAAATTGATTTTCCATTTATCAAGCTATGACAGGGTCCAGGTCTCCTTTGTTTCTTTTCTTAGTTTCTTGTTCCTGGTCATATGAATATATTTGAATGCCTAGTGACCCATGGAGAATATGTCATTGCCCTCTTTAGTCTGGGCAGAGTGCTGGGATTCCTCAATCCAAATTGCTGAGTGAACCAGCTGGCTAGCTCTGTCCCCAAAGGAATATACCTAAATATGATAAAGGAAATATACAACAAGCCAACCACCAACATCAAAGTAAATGGAGGGAAAATCACAGCGATCCCACAGAAATCAGAAACAAGACAAGATTGTTCAGTCTCTCCATATCTATTCAATATAGTTCTTGAGGTCCTAGCTACAGCAATAAGACAACAAAAGGAGATCAAGGGGATACAAATTGAAAAAGAAAATAAAACTCTCACTTTGATGAGATAATAGTGATAAAAGTGGCCCCCAAAATTCTATCAACAAACTTCTCCAACTCACAAACATTTTCAGTAATGTAAGAGAATACAAGATTAACTTAAAGAAATCAGTAGCCTTCCTGTACAGAGATGATAAATACGCTGAGAAAGATATCAGAGAAACATCACCCTTACTAATAGCTACAATAGCATAAAATATCTTGGAGTAACTCTAACCAAAAAGTGGAAGACTTGTATGAGAAGAACTTTAAATCTTTGAAGAAAGAAATTGAGGAAGATACCAGAAAGTAGAAAGATCTCACATACTCTTGGGTCGCTTGAATTAGCAGAGTAAAAATGGCAATCTTACCCAACGCAATCTACAGATTCAATCAAATGCCCATCGAAATCCCAGCAAAATTCTTCACAGACCTTGAATAACAGTACTCAACTTCATAAGGAAAAGCAAAAAACCCAGGATAGCCAAAACAATTATTTACAATAAAAGAACTTCTGGAGGCATTACAATCCTATATAGTAGAGACTTAAAACTCTACTATAGAGTTTCAGTACTGAAAACTGCCTGGTATTGGCATAAAAACAGATGGGAGACATAATGGAACTGAGTCAAAGCCCTGGATTTTGATCCACTAACCTTCGAAAACTTGATTTTTGACAAAGAACAACAACAACAAAAAAAACCAAATGGAATAAGGAAAGCATATTTAACAAATGGTGCTGACATAACTGGATATCAACATGTAGAAGAACAAAAATTGATCCATATCTACCACCATACACAAAACTCAAGTCAAATTGGATCAAAGCCCTCAACATAAAGCCAGTCACTCTGAATGTCACCTAAGAGAAATTGGAAAGTATACTTGAACACATTGGCATATTCTTCCTATATGACCCTAATAGCACAGACACTGAGAGAAACAATTAATAAATGGGAAATCCTTAAAATAAATGTTTCTGTAAAGCAAAGGACATGGTCAACAAGACAAAAGGACAGCCTACATAATGGGGAAAGATCTTCAACAACCCCACATCAGACAGAGGTCTGATCTCCAAAATATACAAAGAACTCAAGAAATTTGTATTTAAAAGAACAAATAATCCAATAAAATATGGGGTACAGACCTAAACAGGGAACTCTCATCAGAGGAATCTAAGATGGCTGAAAGACAAGGAAATGGTCAACATCCTTAGTTATCAGAGAAATGCAAATCAAAAGAACTCTGAAATTCTAACACCTGTGAGAATGGCCAATATCAAAAACACCTATGACAACTTATGCTGGAGATATTGTGGGGTAAAGGGAACACTCTTGCATTGCTGATGGGAGTGCAAGCTGGTATAACCCCTTTGGATGTCAGTGTGGCATTTTCTTAGAAAATTAGAAAAGAACGTTCTTGAGGACACAGTAATACCACTTTTGGATATATATCCAAAAGATACTCAATCACACCAAAAGGACATCTGCTCAAGTACGTTCATAGGAGCATTGTTTGTAATAGCCAGAACCTGGAAACAACCTAAATGTCCGTAGACCAAAGAACGGATAAGGAAAATGTGATACATTTACAAAATGGAGTACTGCATAGCAGAAAAAAATAACATCTTGAAATTTGTGGGCTACTGGATTGATCAGGAAACATCATTTTCAGTGAGGTAACCCAGACCCAGAAAGACAAACATAATATGGACTGACTCATAAGTGGTTTTTAAACATAAAGCAAAGAAAGCCAGCCTAAAAGTCACAATCCCAGAGAATCTAAACAACAATGAGGACCCTAAGAGAGATATACATATAGATCTAATCTACACAACTCTAGTAGGTGGAGTGCGGGCCCCTTGTTCCATCCCACCACCTGGCTTGCTTACACCTGATATAACCACACAGAAATTGTATTAATTAAATTACTGCTTGGCCCATTATATCTATCCTCTTCTTGGCCAACTCTCACATCTTGATATAACCTATTTCTTTTTATGTGTGTTTACCACAAAGTCATGGTTTACCAGGAAAGATTCAGCATGTCTGACTCTGGTGACTGTGGCAGCTCCAGAGCTAGCAGAAATGGTATGCCCACCATTTTGAAATTGGAGAGAGGTGGAGCCAACATCCAAAGCAGCTGCAACCAAACTGCTTTACATTTTAAATGCTCTTCAAGACAGTAGAGAATTAAAGACAAGGCAAAAGGACAGATTCAGACATAAAAGGCCTCTAAATGGGTCATAGTGTTAGATAAAGTCGTAGGCTTGGGAGAGAGAAGAAAAAGACTATAGAAAGTCATAAAATCAAGTTAATGCTTTTAAAAAAGGGATAAAGTATTTAAAGAGACAGAATACAGATAGTCATAGATTAAGAAAAGAAAAATAAGCCACGTAAAAATGGGAAATCCACAGAGTGTCTGGATTCTATATGTTATTGTGTTTTCTTTAAAGTTTTACTGTAAAGAGCTAAGTACAGAGGCATATTTATTTGTGTGGGCTGCTAAGAAAAACCAGGACATATATTATAAAGGCATCTTGACTTCAGAATTTGGGTCTAAGGATATGATGCTTTGGAAAAGAGGTTCTTTTGTTTTCACAGAAGATGAGACCCTGTGGATTGCTTCTAAACCAATATGGTATGATAGACCATGCCCTCCTGAAAGGTTGCTGTGAATATCCTCAAAAAGTTACTTTGCACAACTGCTGACTGAGATAAACCTAGCATACAGGATATAACATGAAAGACTTGATAAACAGCACCCGCATATGCACGAAGCAGTTTGAAGAAAACAGAATTATGCCCATATTCCCAAATATTGTTTATAAATGATCTTTTACATTTAAAATGGGATAACATATAGATAAGAATAATTTGCATTGGTATGGATTTTGCTTTTCATATAAATTTAGGGTCAATTTTGTTATATGTATATGTATTTCTGATCTTGATTAAGGTACTGTGATTGTGTAGTTCATTAAAAATATCATGTATAATTAGAAAATATAGGTTGTTAATGGATAATCATCAATAATAATGAAGCTTATAGTCATGTTAGTTAGATTTTTCTAGATATATAGAGCTATATGGTATTTAAAATGTTTTGATAACTTAGGGCTTTTCATGACAATGAGGCATGTCTGCTCCTGGCAGCACCAATCTACTACAAGAGGAAGATGGGCATTGAAGAGTCTCCTTATGGAGTTGGTTAGCCATTTGGGCAAGAAACTGCTCTTGGCTGGACTGGTGCATAAACTGGACATAAAGAACACACAGAAAGAGGACTGCTGAACTTGCCTAAAGTTGAGGTGATCCTTCAGGGTTCCTGATTCATGAAAGAGTCTGTGAAACATTCTGCAGGACACAGGAGAAAGTAAGTGAAATGTCCTTGAAATTTCCTGCTTCATGGAAAAGTCTGCTAGAAACTATGGGCCTGAAGGCCGAAGATGGATGCCCCAACAATACAGAAAAACTTTGGGTGACTGTCCAGGCAGCAAAATGTATCTGTCATTTCTAGAGTTTTGGAAGTTGCTTACTTCTTGTTTACTTAGGTAATATTATATCCTTTGGAGTCTTTGATGGAGTTGAAGAATAGATAGTTATAGTTATCATTTTCCTTTGTTATGATAAAATATAAAGTAGATATAAATATTGTAACTGTAATCTTTGCTTGATAACTGTTTTGTTATATGTAATTTTATTATGTTAAAGTGAAAGCCTTTCCTATTTGTTTAAACAGAAAAGTGGAAATGGTATGAGAGGTCCTTCTATATGTGTGTTGCTCTCATTGGTTGCATAAAGAAACTGCCTTGGCTTTTTGATAGGGAAGCAGCTTAGGTAGGTGGAGAGACAGAACTGAATGATGGGAAGAGGAGCAGAGTCAGGCAGACGCCATGGTTCTCCTGCCCAAGACAGATGCTGGTTAGACTCATGCGGGTAAGCCACAGTCAAGTGGCAATACACAACAATGTAGAAGAGTTAAACTAATATGTGAGAGTTAGCCAATAATAGGCTAGGTAATGGGTCAGGCAGTAAGTAAATTAAAACAATTTCTTCGTGGTTATTTCTGGGGTTAAGCTAGCCGAGTGCAGGATGCAGCCCCCCCCTTCATACAACACATGAGAAGTAGAAAAAGATAATATCTCCTGAGTAAATTGGGAGCATGGGGACCTTGGGGGAGAGGGATGAATGAGAAGGGAGAGGAAGGGGCGGGAACAGAGAAAAATGTAGAGGTCAATAAAAATCAATAAAATTTAAAAATTGGCCCATACTCAGGGTGTGGTACCTGGTAGGTGGTCTCTGTTTATCAGGGCCACCTGGAGAACTTAGGCTTCCCATTGGAAAGCAATATAATTTACTCACCCCTGGTGACTCTAAGGTAGATGCTTGAACCATTGGGCACCACCTCTCCTTGCATGGGGACTCTCTAGCAGTCGATCTTTGCAATTTATTCCTCGCTCACAGCCCCAAAGGAGAGATGAGTGCTCTCTAAGATAATTCCTTAGCTTCGAACTTGATGTGGTAAGCAGAAGATAGCCATCCTAATTCAAATGTCAGCAGGGTCTGCATGTTTGTTCCAACCCTTGAGGTCACCTGGCAGCTTGGACTGGAGCTGGTGGCAGATGTCTCTGGGCAGGATGCACAGGTAAGCATATTGGTCTGTGTTTCAGGGAGTGAAGAAGCATCTCATGTCTACAGACTGTGGAGCTCTCATTCTCTGTGAGTCCAGTGACATCGCTGGGCTCAGTCTCTGCTGAGGGCCTGCTGGGGACCTTCTCACAGGAAACTGGGCCATTGTGTCATTTCCAGCAGGTCTGGCTTCTCTCTGTGTGTTCTGTGCCTCAATTTGGTTTATTTGTTCCCAGGCTCTGAATGAGCAAGACAGAATAGGAGTCAGTGAGTATCTAGAACACATAACCCTTTGATCATTGCCCTCTGTGGCTTTCTGAACCCTACTGGAGCCTAATGTTTACAATCTTCTACAGAAAGAACCTCTCCTACCTGTCTTGACTGAAATGATGCATAGAAATATTTTAGCCTGAGGCTGTTCTCTAGGGCCTCAAGTGGAGAGGGGAAGTAGGTGGTAATAAAATGGTTTATATTAAAGTAAACATGGGTACTTTTTCCTCTCAAGGAATTTCACAGCCTTCAGGTCACCAAAGGGCTCTATGACCCTTGAAAGGGCAAAGACATTGGTAGCCTCTACATCCATTCTTCTACAGGGGATAAAACTGAAGAGCACAGAACCAGCGACTTAAATCTGTCTACAATCCCACTGAGGTACAGCTGAGGCCTCTGGCCACACAGCTGGTCTCTCATGGCCCTGCTGGGTCATTCTCATTTCTCCACTCCTCTGAGCTCTGTGTGTTCCCGTTGGATGATGCTGGGGCTGGAACAGCTCTGCAACCTTTGCAGGCCTCAAGCTGCTGGTTTCAGTAGCCAAAGCTTGCAGGCACACGTTCTTCTGGTGTTTGCTCTTCCCTGGGGTTCTTGGGAGCCCCTGTGTTTATGTTTATGCCCTGCTTTATTCAGACTTGAAGTTTCTTCCCAACTATTGGTCATCCCTGGACATGGCTGTCACAGGCACATTGTCTTCAGACTCTGTGAGCTATCTTTATTTCTGGGTATGTGATTCACCTTAATTTGGCATAAGGCTCACCATCCCGTGATCATCAGGGTACTTGACAACGCAAGGCTTTGTTCTGTTCAAAGCTCTATTGACAGGTGGGCTACTTAGCATTGTGGCAGTGACATTTTAAGACAAAATCGTGAACCATCACTTCCCACTGCCTGTCTCTGCTGTCGTATTTTAAAGACAGATGATACAATGTGGACTCCTGGTGACAGATGGGCACTAGTAGCAGTGACATTTTTGTGTGTACGCATGTTTCTACATGAGCCTATAGGTACTAGGTTATATGTATGTGTAAGCATGTGGAAGCCAGGGGGCAACCTTAAGTGTTGTTCCTCAGAACCTGCCGATCTTCGTGTTGAAGTAGGGTATCTCACACATTAGGCTGGATGCCTAGTGAGCCCTGGAGAGCCAACCCTCTCTGTCTCCATGGAGTTGGGCTTACAGCCATGTACCACAGTGCCTTTCCTTTCCATGGGTCTGGCCATGAAACTTGGGTCTTTATGTTTATGTGGCAAGTGCTTTACTGACTAAACTATCTTCCCAGCCTCCAGAGACATTGTTTCTTGTTGGGCTGTTTTTGTTTTTGTTCTTGTTGAGATTTGTAATTTTTCAAATGGCAGGAATTGGGTGTCAAGTGTTCCTGCGGTGGGCAATTTCAAGCTGCAACATCTTTCAACCTGTGCTCAATGGGCTTTGCATTGGGTAAGGACTGGGGAAAGAATCACTTTTGGAAAATGCTTAAGGGAGCACATTCAAGCTGGTCAGAGGAGGTCTGCATCTGTTCGGATAAATGGAGAGGAGGAAGAGGAAGAGAAGGAGAAAGAGGAGGTGGGAGGAGGAGGAGGAGGAAGAGGAAGATGAGGAGGAGGAGAAGGAGGAGAGGAAAGAGAAGGAAGAACTAGCTGGTAAAAATTCTTTCTTAGTAAAGAACAAAACTCATTTTCTTCTGGACCACATAGAAAAAGAGGAGGGAAGAGAAGGGAGAAGGGGAGGGTTGGGGAGAGCTGGGTGGAGTGGGATGGTTGAGATGGAGCAAGGACAGATGGGGAGCAGGGAAGAAGATATCTTAATTAAGGGAGCCATTTAGGGGTTGGCAAGAGGCTTGGCTCTAGAGGGGTTCCCAGGTGTTCACAGGGATGAGCCCAGATAAGACACTGGGCACTGGAGGAGAGTGTCTGAACTGGCCTTGTCCCATAGTCAAACAGATGAGTATCTTGAATATCACCATAAAACCTTTGACCAGTGATGGATGGAGATAGAGACAGAGACCCACATTGGAGCACTGGACTGAGCTAAGGTCAAGTTGAAGAGCAGAAGGAGGGAGAATATGAGCAAGGAAGTCAGGACAGCGAAGGTTTTTGTTCCACTCACTGAGACAGTGTGCCTGATCTAATGGGAGCTCACCAAATCCAGCTGGACTGGGACTGAATAAGCATGGGCTCAAAGTGGACCCTCTGAATGTGGCTGATAATTGGGGCAGACTGAGAAGCAAGTGATAATGACACTAGGATTTGTCTGTACTGCATGTGCTAGCTTTTTGGGATCCTATTCTATTTGAATGCACACCATCCTAAGCCTGGATGGAGTGTGGAGGGCCTTGGACTTCTCATAGGGCAGGGTACCCTGCCTTCTGTTCGGACTTGCACAGGATGGGGAGGGGCAGTAGGGAAGTGGGAGGGAAATGAAAGGAGGGAACGAAGTGGAAATTTTGAATGGTATTATTTGGTATTATTTAGCAATAAAAAATAAATTAGGCCCTGATCTAGTACCAAGAGATCCATCCTGAGGGGTAAGTGTTTGCCCACCTGGCAGGCTGGATGCCCTGTGAACCTAGTACAGGCACCCTCCAATCCCCTAAACTTTCTGGCCATTCAGCGGGGCTTCTCCCCAAGCTACTGGATTTCTCTACTTATCCCATCCCAGCTTTCCCCCAAGTACCCCTTTCCATTGGTGGGGTCCTGAGATTCCCCAACTCAGCCTGCTTTGGGGCTGAGGGTCTGGGGACACAGTGGTGAGTGCTACAGCTCCAGGGGTTTCTTTGTTCCACCAAGCAGGCACCTACAAAGGTTGCCTTTTTGTCTGCAAGGTTCTTGGCCAGCAAGTGGCCCTGATCTAGTATCAGGAGATTCATCAGGAAAGGTAAGTGTGTGCCCACCCTGACAGCCGAATGCCCCGTGAACCGAATACAGGCACCCTCCAATCCCCTAAACTTTCTTGCCATTCAGTGGGGATTCTCCTTGGCTACTGCCTTTCTCTACTTATCCCATCCCAGCTTGCCCCCAAGCACTCCTTTCCATCTGGGGGGTCTTTAGATCCACCACCACAGTCTACTTCAGGGACGAGGGGATCTGAGAGCCAACTCTAGTGCTGAGGGGACCTAAGAGAGGGCAGAACAAGAAAGAAACCCAAGTACAGAGTTAGCCACAGCAAAGATCAGATCAAGCCATGGATATTCTCTTAAATATGAAGGAAGAGATGGGCAGGCACCAATGCAAGAATTCCTCCAACAATCTGAAAAGCAACAGGATAACACCAGGATCCAGAGATCATGCAACAGGAAGACTTGAACACCCTAATCCTGAAGAAGTAATAGAAGAAATTGACTTTAAACCTAATATTATGAAAGTGATAGAGATCATTAAACACGATGTGAAAAACTCCTTTAAAGAAATGGATGAGAAGACTAAGAAAAAGTTGGAAGAAATGAATAAATCCCTCAAAGATACCCAAGAAAAAGCAATCAAACAGGTAATGGAAACAGTTCAAGACTTGAAAACAGAAATGGAGGCAATAAAGAAAACACAAACCTAGGAATGGCTGGATATGGGAAATCTGTGTAAATGAACAGGAACTACAGAGACAAGTATGAGCAACAGAATACAAGAGATAGAAGAAAGAATCTCAGACGCTTAAGATACTATAGACGAAATAAATTCATTGACCAAAGAAAACAGCAAATCCAACAAATTCTTAACATAAAACATCCAGGTAATCTGTGACCAAACCTAAGAATAATAGGGGTAGAAGGAGGAGAAGAATTACAACTCAAAGGCCCAGAAAATATATCCAACAAAATTATAGAAGAAAACGTACCCAACCTAAAGAAAGATATTCCTATGAAGGTACAAGAAGCATACAGAACACCGAATAGACTGGATAAAAAAATTCCCTCATCATATAATAATCAAAACACCAAACATACAGAATAAAGAAAGAATATTAAGATCTGAAAGGAAAAAGTTCAAGTAACATATAAAGGTAAACCTATCAGAATTACACCTGACTTCTAAATGGAAACCATGAAGGCCAAAAGGTCTTGGACAGATGTGCTGCAGACACTAAGAGACCATGGATGCAAGCCCAGATTACTATACCCACCAAAGTTTTAGTTTACCATCGATGGAGAAAACAGGATGTTCCAGGAAAAAACAAATTTAAACACTACATAGTCACAAACCCAGCCTTACAGAAAGTACTAGAAGGAAAACCACAGCTAAAGAAAGCCAACAACAGCCTTAATAACCCAGACATCTAACAATGCTCTACCAGCACAATTCAAAGAAGGGAAACACACAAATTGTACTACCAAAACAAACAAAAAAACAAATAAACAAATAAATAAATAGATAAATAAACAAATAAATGACTGGAGTTAACAACCACCGGTCATTAATATCAATTAATATCAATGGATTCAATTCACCTAAAAAAAAGCACAGGCTAAGAGATTGGATACCAAAACAGGATTTAACACTCTGCTATTTACAAGAAACACACCTCAACCACAAAGACAGACATCCACTCAGAATAAAGGTTTGGGAAACGTTTTTCAATCAAACGGACATAAGAAACAAGCAGGTGTGGCTATACCAATATCTAACATAATTGACTTCAAACTAAAATCAATCAATAGAGATTGAGATAGACATTTTATACTCGTAACAGGAACAATTCATTAGGATGAAGTCTCAATCCTGAATATCTATGCCCCTAATATAAAAGCACCCACATATGTAAAAGAAACATTACTAGAACTCAAAGCACACATCACACCTCACACACTAATAGTAGGAGATTTCAACACTCCTCTCTCACCAATGGACAGGTCCACCAGACAGAAACCTAACAAAGAATTAAGAAAATTAATAGAGGTAATGAATCTAATGGACTTAACAGACATCTATAGAACATTCCGCCCAAATAGGAAAGAATAAACCTCTTCCCAGCATCTCATGAAACCTTCTCAAAAATGGATTACATACTCAGTAACAAAGTAAACATTCACAGATACAAAAAAAATTTTAGTAACCACCCATGTCTTATTGGATCACCATAGAATAAAGTTAGAATTCAACAACAATTCTACCCCCAGAAAGTCTACAAACTCATGGAAACCGAACAGTCAACTACTGAACCACCCCTGGGTCAGGAAATAAATAAATTAATTCATTAAAGTCTTCCTTGAATTCAACAAAAATAAAGACACAACATACCCAAACCTATGGGACACTATGAAAGCAATGTTAAGAAGAAAGTTCATGGCACTAAGTGCCCATATGAAAAAAAAGGAGAAAGCTCACATTAGAGACTTAACAGCACAGTTGAAAGCTCTAAAAAAGAATTAGACTCACCCAGGAGGAGTAGAAGACTGGAAATAATCAAACTGAGGGCTGAAATCAATAAAATAAAACCTCAGAAAACAATCCACAGGATCAATGAAACAAAGAGCTGGTTCTTTGAGAAAATCAACTAGATTGACAAACTCCTATCAAAACTAATCAAAAGGCAGAGAGAGAACACACAAATTAACAATATCAGAAATGAAAAGGGGGACATAACAGCACACACTGAGGAAATTCAGAGAATCATTAGGTCTTACTACAAAAGCCTATCTGCCACAAAGTTGGAAAATGTAAAAGTAATGGACATTTTTTAAAAATAAGTACCATATATCAAAATTAAATCAAGCAGTGAACAATTTAAATAGACCTATAAGTACCGAGGAAATAGAAGCTGTCATCAAAAACCTCCCAACCAAAATAAGTCCAGGACCAGATGGTTTTAATGCAGAATTCTAACAAAACTACCAAGAAGAGCAGACACCTATACACCTTACTGTGTTTCACATAATAGAAACAGAAGAGTCATTACCAAACTCTTTTTATGAAGCGACAATTACCCTGATACAAAAACCACAAAAAGACTCAACCAAGAAAAATTACAGACCAATTTCGCTCATGAATATCGATGCAAAAGTTCTCAATAAAATACTGGCAAACCAAATCCAAGAACACGTCAACCACATTCAAAATGACTAGTTTGGTCCTAAGCTTGTTTTTTCACAGTCCTGCTAGAATTGGTGAGCTTCCATTAGCTCAGGTAGACTCTTTCAGTGGGTGTACCCATCCTGGTCTTGACCACTTTGCCCATATTCTCACTCCTTTCACTCTTCAATTGGACCATGGAAGCTCAGTCCAGTGCTCCGATGTCGGTCTCTGCCTCTGTTTCCATCAGTTGCTGGATGAAAATTCTATGGTGATATTTAAGATAATCATCAGTCTGACTACAGGCTATCATCAGAGAAGCGTCCTCCTGCAGCAAATGGGAACGAATACAGAGACCCACAAGCAGATACTATGCAGTGTGTGAACCCTGTGGAAGAGGAGGTTGAAAGGGTGTAAGAGTCAGAAGAATGTACGTCTGGCGATGGATGGAGATAGAGACAGAGACCCACAATGGAGCACTGAACTGAGCTCCCAAGGTCCAGTTGAAGAGCAGAAGGAGAGAGAAGATGAACAAGGAAGTCAGAACCGCGAGGGGTTGGTCCACCCACTGAGACAGTGTGCCTGATCTAATGGGAGCTCACCAAGGCCAGTCGGACTGGGACTGAACAAGCATGTAATCAAACCGGACTCTCTGAATGTGGCTGACAATAGGGGCTGACTGAGAAGTCAATGATAATGGCACTGGGATTTGATTCTACAGCATGTACTGGCTTTTTGTGATCCTAGTCTGTTTGGATGCATAACTTCCTAGGCCTGGATGGAGCAGGGAGGGCCTTGGATTTCCCACAGGGCTGGGTACCCTGCCTTTCCTTAGGACTGAAGGGGCTGGGGGGAGGGTGAGTGAGGGAACGGGAGGGGAATGGGAGGAAGTGGAAATTTTGAATAGTATTATTTAGAAAGCAATAAAAAATAAAAAATCATATATAACTGTAAAATTAAAAAAAAAACTCAACCATTATGATCAAGTAGGCTTCATCCCAGAGATGCGGGGCTAGTTCTACATACAGAAATCTATCAATGTAATCCATCTTATAAATAAACTGAAAGAAAAAAAACATATGATCATTTCATTAGATGCTGAAACGTTGACAAAATTCAAAACCCCTTTATGATAAAAATCTTGGAGAAATTAGGAATAACAGGATCATATCTAAATATAATAAAAGCAATATACAGCAAGCTGACAGCTAACATCAAATTAAATGGAGAGAAACTCAAAGCCATTCCACTAAAATCAGAAAAAAAGACAAGGCTGTCCACTCTTTATCTCTTCAACACAGGGCTTGAAGTTCTAGCAATAGCAACAAGACAACATAAGGTGATGAAGGGGATTCAAATTGGAAAGGAAGAAGTCAAACTTTTGTTATTTGCAGATGATATGATAGTGTACATCAGTGACCACAAAAGCTCTACCAAGGACTCCTATAGCTGATAGATACCTTCAGTGATATGGCAGGATACAAGATCAACACAAAAAATTAGCCCTCCTATACACAGAGGATAAAGAAGCAGAGAGGGAAATCAGTGAAACTTCACCTTTCACGGTAGCCACAAATAGCATAAAGTATCTTGGAGTAACACTAACCAAGGAAGTGAAAGATCTAATTGAAAAGAACTTTAAGTCTTTGAAGAAAAAACCTGAAGAGAACACCAGAAAATGGAAGGATCTCCCATGCTCCTGGATGGGCAGGATCAACACCAAAGGCAATCTATAAATTCAACACAATCGCCATTAAAATACCAACAAAATTCTTCACAGACCTTGAGAGAACAATAATCAACTTTATATGGAAAAATAAAAAACCCAGGATTGCCAAAACAATCCTATACAATAAAGGAACTTCGGAAGGCATTACCATCCCTTACACAAACTTTATTACAGAGCTACAGTAATGAAAACAGCTTGGTACTGGCATAAAAACAGAGACATCTACCAATGGAATTGAATTGAAGACCCAGATATTACCCCACAAACCTATGAACACCTGATTTTTGACAAAGAAGCTAAAACTATACAATGGAAGAAAGAAAGCATCTTCAACAAATGGTGTTGGCATAACTGGATGACAACCTGTGGAAGAATGAAAATAGATCCATGTCTATCACTATGCACAAAACTTAACTCCAAATGGATTAAAGCCCTCAATATAAATCCCACCACACTGAACCTGATAGAAGAAAAAGTGGGAAGTAGTCTGCAACATATGGGCACAGGATACCACTTCCTATGTATAACCCCAGTAGCACAGACAATGAGACCAACAATAAATAAATGGGACTTCTGAAACTGAGAAGCTTCTGTAAACAAAGGACCTGGTCATTAAGACAAAAAGGCAACCTACTGAATGGGAGAAGATCTTCACCAACCCCGCATCAGACAAAGGTCTGATCTCCAAAATATATGAAGAACTCAAGAAACTAGACATTAAAATTCTAATCAACCCAATTAAAACATGGGGTACTGAACTGAACAGAGAATTCTCAACAGACGATCAAATGACCCAGCAGCTCTCCTGCAGTGATCCAGTAACCTGGATGGATTTTGTTTCATCTTACATGGTTCCCAACATTGAAGAAGGATACGCAGCAGCACCATATTGCCATGACAACAGTCTTCATCCTTGACCCAGCTGGAGGGGCTCTCATTACCAAATAAATGGCAAGCCAAGGGACCCACCATGGTGAATAGTCACTGAATGTAAAATGTAATCACAACAGAGAAACTCTCACCCTTCGGCTTTCAGTTATTGCAAGATATTGACTGTGTGGCTGTTGAGGGTGTCAGGGCAGGGTCTGCACCCTCATGGAGTGTGTCCAGAGCATGCTGGGACCAAACCCTAGATAACCCATACCAGTCTGCTCTATGATGGAATATAGTCTGGTGGGCTGGTGATATATTAACCTTTTTCTAGGTGAAGCGTGTGGAAGATGAGATTTTTCTTTATTTTGACCTCATTTTATACCTTATGTGGCTCTTCATCATTGACACATTTCTTTGGGGACTGGAGGCCTTCCTTTTGGCCCAAGAATAAAGCCTATCACTTGGAAATCGACTGTTGCTTTCTCACTCCCCACCTGTCTCTCATCACACTGTCCCCTAGCCCCAGAGCCCCAGTGTGGGAACCACTGACGACGCCACCAGGACATCTCCTCCAGGCTTTTGAAATCATGGGGTTTTTGTTTTGTTGTATTCATTTTTTATGTGCAAAAAGGGCCTCTGTGCTCAGCTCAACTTACATACTAGTCAAGTTTTTTGCTTCTCTAGAAAGTTTGAGGTCAAATGTCATTGGAGAGCATTGCCTGACTATCCCTCCTTCTCTCCCTGACCACATTAAATTTCCCTGCCATCCAGTCTTCCTTCCTCTTTCAGGTTGTTTTAGAAGTTCACAGTTTAATTCTCAAAAAAACAAAACAAAACAAAAACAAAACGAGAAAGTAATAGAGAGCCCCCTCTTCCCCTCCACTGCCACGCATCAGCCCCATCTGTCCCACCAGTTCTCTCCCTTCAGTCCCTTCGACCCACCAGTGCTCTCTCATCAACCCCCTGTTCCTCTTCATTGCTCTCCCATCAACCCCCTCTTCCCCTTCAGTGCTCTCCCATCAACCCCCCTTCCCCCAGTGCTCTCCCATCATTGCCATTTCTTTTATTATTCCTACCTGCCTGATCCACCATCAACTCCTCTTCCTCAGACTTGGACTCATGCTTGCTGCTACCAACTCTGACCTTGAGTGACTCTTAACTCCATTTATCTCAACACTTTAATTCTTAGATGGCTAAGGGAGCTCCATATTAAGCCCTGGAACTTGTAACACGACTGACTCAAGAGTCGTAGCCTAAGAGCTGTAGAGATAGCTCAGTCAGTAAGTATGCAGCTGAGGTTGATCATCTAAACACATGATAAAAAAAAAAGTCATGTGTGGGTAGTGCACATGTTAAAGAGAAAGGAAGACTTGTGGGGACGTGTTGTCTACCAAGCCTAGTCTATTTGGTGAGATTCAAACCAGTAACTGATGGGGTGTGTGTATGTGTGAGTGTGTGTGTGTGTGTGTGTGTGTGTGTGTGTGTGTGTGTGTGTGTGTGTGTGTGATGCTAGGGAAAGACCAGTTGACCCCCAGCATCCATTTGATGTGAACATGTACACAGTTACACTGCACTAAAGGAAGCAGAAAGGCTGCAAGGAGCCATGACAGTGGGAACTAGGCAGCTTGGGCTAGAGTTTCAGTTTTCCCTACACCACCTCTGCATTTTTCTGCCTATCCTGTAATCCCATGGGTTGACCTCCTGTAGGCTGTACAATAGGTTCTCTTATGCACAGATTCCCAATTGGTTTAGGCCAATGGAAATGGGGTGAGTTTGAGGTAGGACACAGATCAGAATTCTTGACCTCTTCAACTCCCTCCTATGTGGTTCCAGGTAGGTGGTGGCTCCCAAAAGGCTGCAGTTTCTTTCTGGAAGTTTCTTCCACAGCCATAACCACAGCTCCAGCTCTACTCTTGAAATTTCCACCAACCACAAGGTGCTTCTTCAGCATCCAGCACAGCCTTGGTAGCGCGAGTGCTGCAGTGTTTCTGTAGTTTTCATTAGCTGTGAATGTCTGGGCCCAGGTGTCAAAGGGGTGCCTCCTAGACTATCCCCCTGTCTGAAGACACTGGCCTGCCTCCAGAGATGGCTGTGCAGCGGTGAGGACCATTGCTCAGGTGCTAGCGTACTTTCCTATGATACACAAACTCTGGGTTAGACCCCCACACTGCATGTACCAGGTAAAGTCCCAGCACTCAGGAGTTCAGACAGTTCAGTGGTTTTCAGCCTTCCCAGTGATGTGATACTTGGATATACTTCCTCAAGCTGTGCTGGCCCCGACCCTGAAATAATTTCGTTGTTACTTCATAAGTGAAATTTTACTACTGTAATGAATTATATTGTAAATATCTCTGCTTTTAATGGGCTTAGGTATGAGCCCAGGTAGAGAACCCCAGAAATAGTAACTTCAAGGACAATGTGGAATAACATGAGTACATGTCTGAAAAACAAAACCAAACCAAAGATGTCCCCTCCTCTACTAAAAGACAGAGACCTCCCCATCAGGTAACCTCAGGCCTCTGACACAAGATAAATGGGGTTATTTTCTCTAGTGCCCTCAGGCTTCACTGCTCTGAGACTCAGACACCTCCTGCACCAGTGGGTGTGTCCAAGACACTGAAGCTCCTGCTCCTCACTGACCACAGAATGGCAGGACAGGGTTCCTCTGCAGGGTTGGCTTAAGAGTATGACGTGGGGGCAAGACTGTTCAAGGCTTTCCACAGGGCCTCAATGTTGTTCCTGTCACTGATACCCTGAGGTGAACTCAGAGGTTGCAACTCCTGACCTGTGCTTGGTGTCCCCAGGGAGTCACTGGGGAACCATTGGGACGTATTCCAGCCTGCCATCTTCCACTGTATGGTGAATGTCCCCCAATTGATCTGGAGGGAAGAGAGCAGAGATGCCCAAACACTAACCTCTCCAGGGACACCTATACCAAGCCTTGGGGGAGGGGCAGATGCCAGACAAGGCTCCATTCAGGATCTTATTACCTGTTACTGTTTCCTTTGTTTTTCCTGGCATACTGTATTGAAGGGTGAGGCTGCTGGGGGCCTCCAGGTGAACAGGCGCCAAGCCCACAGGATGCCACCTGATCTCCGTCAGCATCAGTGCTGCCATCAGGAGCTTCACTCAGGCAGCTGTGACCCAACTGCCGATGGGCAAGGGATTGACATCTACTGGGCATTGACCCATGGCTTCCAGCAGTATCTGGAAATTTTGGGCTTATCGCAGTGTGACACCACACTTGATTAAAGAAGTTTG